>NC_136733.1:23778303-24020803 GCF_936440315.1 Barbus barbus
CCCTCTTCAGGTTAGCCCTGGATATGCTGTAGGCCTGAGCGTCATCTGATCTGAAAGCAGTGTTGCGGGCTTTCAGCAGGAGCCGCACTTCCTTGTTCATCCATGGCTTCTGATTAGGGTACGTTGTGATCTGTTTCTCTGTTGTAACACTGTCAATGGAGGTATTGATGTAATCCAGTACAGAGGTGGTATAGATGTCAATGTCCGTGTGAGAGCCACTGGCAGCCTGGGAAGCAAACATACTCCAGTCTGTTTGTTGAAATTTGTCCTGAAGTACAGACTCTGCTCCCATTGGCCACACTTTGATGGTCTTCACTGATGGCTTCACACGGTTGATGAGGGGTGAATACTTGGGGGTGAGAAACAAAGAAAGGTGATCAGACTGTCCCAGGTGGGGGAGGGGTGTCGCGATGTAAGCTCCTGCGATGTTTGTGTAAACATGATCCAAAGTTTTTTCTCCTATAGTGTGGCAGGAGACATGCTGATGGAATTTGGGGAGCACTGTCTTTAAGTTGGAGTGATTAAAATCACCCGCAACAATAAATACAGCTTCCGGGTGTACAGTCTGTTGTTTACTAATGGCCGCATGCAGTTCGTTCATAGCAAGCTTGGCATTAGCATCCGGGGGAATATAGGCTGCAGTTATGATGGTGGAAGTGAACTCCCGCGGCAGATAGAAAGGTCTACACTTAACCATGAGAAACTCTAGGTTAGGTGAGCAGTGTTTTCCAACAATGTCAGAGTTCGTACACCAAGCTTTGTTCACATAAATGCACAATCCTCCACCTCTGGTCTTGCCGGAGTCATCTGCCGTTCTATCTGCTCGGAGCGTGTAGCGTCCGGTTAGATCAATAGCATTATTGGGTATGTCGCTATTTAGCCATGTTTCAGTGAAAACCATGACATTGCAGTCCAAAAGTTTCTTACTATGGGTGATGCGAAGTCGTATTTCATCCATTTTGTGCACCAATGACCGCACATTAGCGAGGAAAATGCTGGGTAAAGAGAGCCGGTGCGGTGTTAGCTTTAGCTTAGCTCTTAGTCCTCCGCGCTTCCTTTGTTTACGATCTCGGCGCCGCCTGTGAGCACTTCCGCCCGGCCGAGCAGAGTGCGTTGTTAACAGGTGTAGTCCAATTCCATGGGAAAACCACAGACTTGGCAACACTGGTGGTACTCTCCATAATGGCGCTAGGGTGACGTGGAGGAGAATAATTGTTGAATGAAGTTATTTTAGTTTTTTTGTGCACAAAGTATTCTCTTAGCTTCATAAAATTACGATTGAACCACTGATGTCACATGGACTACTTTATCAATATTCTTGGTAACTTTCTGTACCTTGACTGTGGTAGGAACCGTGTTGTCTATGGACGGTCAGAAAGCTCTCGGAATTCATAAAAAATATCTTAATTTGTGTTCTGAAGATGAACGAAGGTCTTACGGGTTTGGAACGAGGGTGAGTAATTAATGACAGAATTTTCATTTTTGAGTGAACTTTCTCTTTAGGGGTGAATAAATGATGACAGATTTTTTATTTTGGAGGGAACTGTCCCTTTAAGGGGAAGCTGTGGCCCCCTCAGAGAGGTTATATTTATCAAGCCTTGGGACTTTGTGCTGCCCGTTTTCTCTCCATCTCTCATCCGAACCCTCCTTGCACTGGGCAGCTGATGTTTCCTCCCAGTGGGGCCGCTATTCTTCATCAACCTGTGCCAATCAGAGTAATGGTCTTTAAGCACAGCCTAATTATTGGTCTAATTGAGGTCTCCTGTGTGCACTGGGTACATGTCTAAGTTTCTAAAGCCTGTATAAAGAAAAACATTGCAGTAAGTGCCTCAAGACATGGAAGAAAGTGTAGAAGGAAAACTGCGTATTAAAGATATGCATGCGTATACACAAACAGTGATGGCAAAAAGTATTTGCACACTTAAGTCAAACTAACTGAAGACTCCTGCTTTTTATCTTTTAGTGGGGAAAATTCTGAGATATATGTGCATTTTACAGTCAGTGCTTCATAGACATTTACTGTATGAGCAAAATATATTATAATAAAGCAAACATAGTCTACTTGTCAATTTTACTAAATTAACGTAACTTATTGTTACACACAGATACATTTTTAACGTTTGAGTACATGCTAAAAACTCCCAAAAACTGCTTTAATTTATTTTTCACCACAAGAGGGGGCTCGAGATAAACCATTGAGTTTAGCAATGAATGGGAGCAGTGCTGAGACTGCAAAACTCTTAAGGACACATAGAATCCAAAGTCCTACGCAGTGCTTATTTATTTATTAAAAACACCTTGCATTGTACAGACAACTAAATTTTTTTTTTCTTAATTGTGGCTAAATTAGAATGGATTTGATTACAGCTAAACCATTACATGAATAAATGATTCATACAGTCATTTAGCAGTTTTTCTTCACATATCACAGGAAGAGATCGCAGATGTAGCACTAAAGGGTCTGAAGGAATCAGCTGGTGTGGAGGAGTTAAGCTATTCATTCACACTCTGACTGACAGGACCTCAAAGAGACCCTAAGCCTAAAATAATGCGTTCATAACATAGTTTGGCTTGGACAGCTGTTTCTCTCCCTATTAGCATCTCTGTTTCAAATGTCAATCAGTTTACACTACCAGTCAAAAATTCTATATTTTTTTATTTATTTAAAATTAAAATTCAGTGTCTATATTTTAATTTAAAATCCAGAAAATTAAAAAAGTCATACAAATGGAAGGATTCAATGACTAAAACAAATAAATGGATAACCATATTGAATGAGTTGCACTTGGGCACTTGTTGGCTGTTGCATAATTATCCTACTTGTTACTGTCAGTCTGTGTCTCGTGTTTCCCCGCCTCTCGTGTCCATATTTGGCCTTCCCGTTCCTGTCCTCTTTCCATGTTCATTAGTTGATTAGTCCCTAGCCCTGTGTTTAATTGCCACGCACCTGTTTCCGTTCTTCCCTGTTGATTTCCCAGTGTTCTTAAGCCCTGTGTCTCCCTGTCTCCCATGTCATGTATTGTTCGTCCATCCCCCAAGCTCCATGTTCCGTGTGTTTGGAAGTTCAATAAACCTCCGTATTGGAAATCTCCGTGTCTCCTCGCTTCTTGCTCCAGTACAGCATGACATAATACAGGACCTTAACAGTAAGCGGCACTTCTCCACCCCCGTTTTGTTTTCCGGGTTTTGAAAAGTTTTTGTTTGTTCCTGTTTTTTCCCCCTCCACGGCGATGGAGTTCGCCGCCCGCCTCCGCGCCCTTATCCTGCGCAATCTCTCGTTTGTGGAGTACGCCGGGGAGTTCTGCAGGCTCGCTGCGGTGACGGGGCTGCATGACGCGGCCATCCTCCACCTATTCCGGCTCGGGGCCTGTTACAACTACCCCATGGACCTCCCAGACACCACTGGATTGACCTGGAGAGAAGGGATATACCGGTATCTGGGAGACTTCCGGGCCCGAGCCAGAACCAGCCAGTCATCGTCCGCGACTCCCCCGAGCCCGCCGCTCACGCTTCCAGAGCGCCCCCGAGAATCCGCGCTTCCAGAGCGCCCCCGAGAATCCGTGCTTCCAGAGCGCCCCTGCAAACCCACGCTTCCAGAGCGTCCCCGCGAATCTGCGCTTCAAAAGAGCCCCCGCGAATCCGCGCTTCAAAAGCGCCCCCGCGAATCCGCGCTTCACGAGCGCCCTCCTGTGCCTGTTCCTCGCAGGTGCACTCCTGCGTCTCCGCTGGTCCCGTCCAGCTCTCCTGCGTCTCTGCTGGTGCCGTCCAGCTCTCCTGCGTCTCCGCTGGTCCCGTCCAGCTCAGCTCCTCAAGAGCGCCCCCCCGTGCCGGCTCCTCGCACGTGCCCTCCTGCGTCTCCGCTGGTTCCGTCCAGCTCCGCGCTGCAAGAGCGCCCGACAGAGTCCGCACTGCAAGAGCGCCCGACAGAGTCCGCTCCTCAGGGGCTCCCAGGGGGAGGTAATAGGGTCCCGGCCTGTTTGGCCGGGCCAAGGGCCACAGAACCCCTCGGATGGCCCGAAGAAGTAAGGCCGTGGCCTCCCGAGTCCCCTGACCCGCCATGGCCTCCCGTGTCTCCTGTCCGGCCATGGCTCCCGGAATGGGCCCCACCCTTGAGGCCGGTAGCCCTGCCCCCTGATCCCCGGAGGCCTCCAGAGCGCCCACCCCCCCTCCCCATTGGTTGGTGTATGGCATGAGGACACGCCTTCCGGAGGGGGGCGTCATATCAGTCTGTGTCTCGTGTTTCCCCGCCTCTCGTGTCCATATTTGGCCTTCCCGTTCCTGTCCTCGTTCCATGTTCATTAGTTGATTAGTCCCGAGCCCTGTGTTTAATTGCCCCGCACCTGTTTCCGTTCTTCCCTGTTGATTTCCCAGTGTTCTTAAGCCCTGTGTCTCCCTGTCTCCCATGTCCTGTATTGTCCATCCATCCCCCAAGCTCCATGTTCCGTGTGTTTGGAAGTTCAATAAACCTCCGTATTGGAAATCTCCGTGTCTCCTTGCTCCTTGCTCCAGTACAGCGTGACAGTTACGTCCATAGGGACATAAGTTAGTCTGTTTTGTATGATTTAATTAACAGTTGTGTTTCCTGTGTGTGTGTGTGTGCGTAGACTGTGATCTTGTCTCTCTTACTCCTCTTGTCTCTCTTACTCCTCCTGCTCTCTCAACCATTAAATTTAATAATAACAAATGAATGACAACAACAAAATAACAAACCAGCATCATCATCATCATCAACAACAACAACAATAATAATAATTGTTGTTGTTATTATTATAGATGGGAAATTCATTTACACCCAATTCACAATTTTATTATTATTTAATTTTGCTATTACAACCCGAATTCCGGAAATGTTGGGACGTTTTTAAAATTTGACAAAAATGAAAACTAAAAGACATTCAAATCACATGAGCCAATATTTGATTCACAATAGAAACAGATAACATAACAAATTTTTAAACTGAGAAATTTTACACTTTTATCCACTAAATGATCTCATTTCAAATTTGATGCTACAGGTCTCAAAAAATTTGGCACGGGGGCAACAAAGTGCTGAAAAAGCAAAACATTTTGAAAAGATTCAGCTGGGAGAACATCTAGCAACTAATTAAGTTAATTGACATCAGGTCTGTAACATAAAAGGGATGTCTTTGAGAGGCAGAGTCTCTCAGAAGTAAAGATGGGCAGAGGCTCTCCAATCTGTGAAAGTCTCGAGTCTCGTGCCGGTAGGGATTGTAGGTGGGGGAGTGAATGTACAGCGCTCTCTCCACCCTCAATACCATGACTGAGGTGCCCCTTGAGCAAGGCACAGAACCCCCAACTGCTCCGGGTGTGTGTTCACGTTGTGTGTGTTCACTGCTGTGTGTGTGCACTTTGGATGGATTAAATGCCCATGGTCTTCGATGACACTGCATCATGGCTAAATGTGCCCAGAAGGAATACTACTTTCCTGTTGGTTAACTAAAGCTAAAAAACTATGCCAAAGAGCAATCATATCACATCAGTGGTCAGACTGTCTGTTCAGTGGTCAGACGAGTCCAAATTTGACTTCTTGCTATCACATACTGCAGCTATTACAACAGCATGCTTCGTAGTAGAAGTGTCCGGGTGCTGAATTGGCCTGTCTGCAGTCCAGATCTTTCACCTATAGAGAACATTTGGCGCATCATTAAATGAAAAATACATCAAAGACGACCACAAACTCTTTAGCAGCTGGAAACCTATATCGGGCAAGAATGGGACCAAATTCCAACACCAAAACTCCAGCAACTCATAACCTCGATGCACAGACGTCCTCAAACTGTTTTGAAAAGAATAGGAGATGCCACACCATGGTAAACATGCCCCCATCCAAACATTTTGAGACCTGTAGCAGGTCTTAAATTTGAAATGAGCTCATTTTGTGCATACAATTTTAAAATTTCTCAGTTTAACATTTATGTTATCTATGTTCTATTGTAAATAAAATATTGGCTCATGTGATTTGAAAGTCTTTTAGCTTTCATTTTATTCAAATTTTTAAAAAGTCCCAACATTTCCGGAATTCGGGTTGTAAATCTAATTGAATGTGTTAATGTTATGTGTAGTGGTTGTAGAAAAGCGCACGATGAAAGAGTAGATGAATAGGAGAATTTATTGACTGCATCAACACACTTTACATTAATAAACTTAATCCAAGACAAAGACAGAGGGAGAACTGAGGAGTTATAAAGAACAGGGAACAAAGGAGCAAACAAGATAATTAATACAACACAGGAGATGAGAATGATGAACTAACAAGGAACTGATGAGGAAAACCGGAACAAAACCAAATAAGGGCAAACAGGAAACTAAGCAGAAACCAAACCGTTACAGATATCGCCCCCCTCCCAGAAGGTGCGTCCCGCACCGTAACAGTCACATCGGGGATGGGCGCCCTAGAGGAGCAGGGCCAGGACAGGGAGGAGAAAAGGGAAGCCTCCAGGGCGGATCAGGAGACTCGGGAGGCCATGGCGGGACTGGAGACTCGGGAGGCCATGGCGAATCAGGGGACTCGGGAGGCCATGGCGGGACTGGGAGCTTGGATGGCCATGGCAGATCAGGGATCTCCGTGGCCTTGGCCCTTGGCCTGGCCACACAGACCGTGACTATATGGCCCCCCCCTAAAATTTTCTTGGGGAAGTTCCCCTCTGGGAACCATTGAGGAGGAGCGGGCTCTGTGGGGCGCTCTGGAGGAGCGGGCACTTGAGGGCGCTCGGGAGGAGCGGGCACTTGAGGGCGCTCAGGCAGCACAGACTCTTGGGGGCGCTCGGGCAGCGCGGAGACATAGGAGAGCTGGACGGAACCAGCGGAGACGCAGGAGAGCTGGACGGGACCAGCGGAGACGCAGGAGAGCTGGACGGGACCAGCAGAAACGCAGGAGAGCAGGATGGGAATAGCGGAAACGCAGGAGAGCTGGATGGGAATAGCGGAGACGCAGGAGAGCTGGACGGGACCAGCAGAGATGCAGGAGAGCTGGACGGGACCAGCGGAGATGCAGGAGAGCACTTGCGAGGAGCAGGCACTGGAGGGCACTTGCGAGGGGCAGGCACTAGAGGGCACTTGCGAGGAGCAGGCACTAGAGGGCTTGCCATATTCCCGGACAGCGGGCTTGCCACATTCTTGGATGGCGGGCGATGTCCGGTGATGTCTTGGAAGTTCCACGGGGCGATGGAAATTCGCCCCGATCCAGAACAAGGAGTTCAGTGTGGCGTCGTCCAGCCCCGTCCAGACGGCGATCATGCTGAACTCCCACGCAAATTCTGGCAGCGGTAGATCTCGACGGGCCAGAGCGATCAGGTGATCAGCCAACTCCATGGAGTTGGATTCTTGGATTCTGTTACGTGTAGTGGTTGTAGAAAAGCGCACGACGAAGGAGTAGACGAATAGGAGAATTTATTGACTGCATCAACACACTTTACATTAATAAACTTAATCCAAGACAAAGACAGATGGAGCACTGAGGAGTTATAAAGAACAGGGAACATTATTAAATTAAGGGATGTTTCAAAAGGTGGGTCATTTTTTATCACTTTTCAAACTATATTTTATGCTTTCTTCATTTTAGGCTTGAGATTAAGCTCAGGTCAGGTGCTGTAAACACATGTTGGCAAGCTTTAAAACCAGAAAGTCTCTTAACATCTTGGCTGTAATAATGCCTCTTTTATTTCCTCACAGTGGAGATTCCCCTTAGGGGAAGTCGTGGCCTAATGGTTAGAGAGTCGGACTCGTAATCGAAAGGTTGCGAGTTCGAGCCCCCGGCCGGCAGGGATTGTAGGTGGGGGGAGGGAATGTCCAGCGCTCTCTCCACCCTCAATACCACGACTGAGGTGCCCTTGAGCAAGGCACCGAACCCCCAACTGCTCCCCGGGCGCCGCAGCATGGCTGCCCACTGCTCCGGGTGTGTGTTCACGGTGTGTGTGTGTGTGTGTGTGTGTGTGTGTGTGTGCATTTGATCACTACTCACTGCTGTGTGTGTGCACTTGGATGGGTTAAACGCAGAGCACCAATTTCGAGTATGGGTCACCATACTTGACAATACGTCACGACTAAAAAAATTTGCCCTGCACCTGACACGTTAATGAGGCTCTGGAAATACCTCCTCTTCCTCCGCTCTCACATTTTCCGTGTCAAAGCCTAATCAGACCAACTCACGCGTGAGCCGCTAATAATGCAACAAGTTTCCGAAGGTAATAGCTCGCTTGCTGTTTGTTTGTTTATTCACTCGCCATCGTTTATTCACTCGCCATCATCTTCATTCCTAACATTATTCAGCTCTCCATGCATCAAGCTTCCTGTATGGGAATGATTTGTTTTAACTACACAACAGAGGTGATGTAGCGTGCTATATCAGAGCCAAATCCAAAGCCAGCCCTTAACCATTTTCTTTAAAGGCCTGTTTGTAGATGTTGAGTAGCCTTGATACCGGAGTCTAGACTGTATGATAATGATCTGTGTATGATCTCACTACGAGCCTCTGAGTGGTGAGATGGCAGGGCTGTTACTTTACTTAAACCGTCCAGATGTTTAAAATCTGAAATGCAGCATGGGATTCAAGGAGAAGGAGTTAGACCGTGATCTGGGATTGATCCCATGAGAATTAGGCACTTCACCTCAGCAGGCATTCCAGCCATTTGAGTTTCCTGTTTGGGAAAACCAGCTATAAGAGCAAGGTAAAGAGAGAGATGAGCTTGTAGAGACAGGCCCTATGCAGCAGCGAACACAGATATCACAGGCTCGCCGATCTCTGTGATTTACTGTCTTACAGGTGTGAATCATCAGACACGCACAGGCCATTTGACACTTTTTTTCTTTTGTCTCTATCGGTCAAAAGTTTGGAATAATGACAATTTTTTATAGTTTATGCTCACCAAGGCTGCATTTGTTTAATGAAAAATACCAGTATTTATAAATGTTATTACAATTTAAAACAATTGTTTTCTATTTTAATGTAATGCATTGTAAATTCTCAGCAGCCATTCTGAAATAATTTAATATGCTGAATTGGTGCTCAAGAGACATTTATTATTATTTAAAATGCTGAAAACCATTTTGCTAATATTTTTGTGGAAACTGTAATGCATTGTTTCTAAGTTCAGAACATTAAGCTTTTGCAATGCTCCCAGAAGGATTTCTTGGTCTAAACTCTGTCTGTGGTGCTAACTACATCTGGTCATCAAGCTGGTGTGTGATTAACATTTCCTTTATGGCACCTTAAGGCTCCACACACAATAAATAGCTTGTAAGGCTGACAAATTTGGGGTTTACAGAGTAAATTGTGGGGAAACATTGCTGTTTACATATGTGAATCCCACAGAACCACATCCAAGTCAAGAGAGTGGAGGAGGAAGAAATGAAGACTCAAGAACTAATGTGTTTTAACACTCCAAAAATCATTATTTTTAATAAGGAATTAAGTTAATGTCCATAATTTATTTCCACAAAAATGTTGTGTTTTCAAATGCAAGATTCTTCATCTATGATTATAGACCGATAGCTGCCACACGCTATAGCATTCAAGTTAATTCCTTTGGGAAGAGTGCTGGTCCTTTAATTTATAGTTCAGCAGGCTTCATTACAAAGAACAACTGTTGCTTTCACAATAGCAACTCTGTAAGTGTTCAGTAAACATCCGTTTATCATCACGTTGTGCTAAAATGAGACTCACGGACCTTTAGATAATACTTATTCAACGTTGGTGAATGGGGATTTTCATGAATGGGTTTCTGTTGATACTAGAATCTAGTGCAGAAGTATTTGTAAACTAAGATTAAGATAAGTCAGTGTAATTAGGTAATGTCAAGCAAATCTCAACAGTAAAGATTTTATTCATTATTTCTTGTTTTTTCCAAAACCAAGAGACCCTTGCATGAAATGCTGAAAAAAAATGTGCTGGTTCACAGATAGTGTGGATGTTGATAATAAAACACTGTACATTGGATCATAACGTGTGTTGACCTAAAACTGAAGACAGAAAAACAAATAGTTCTGTAGGCCAGAATTCAATCTAAATTATACACACATAAAGCCACTGACCATACAGTGAGACAGTCACTGAATAAAGGCTGATTGTGGGTCTCTGTTAGGTCCTCTCCACCAGTTTTTTCCTTTTAATTGCAGTAATCCCTCACAATGAGGCCTGTCTGACAGCTCTGACTCCACAGTCAAATATATGGTGCCTGAGAAGGAGGTAATAGGTACTCATGACCTTATGACCTAAACTTATCACTGAGCTATTCAAGCTAATTGAGAATCAAGGCCTATGTAATATTTACCCTTATATGCTGGATGTTATATAGATATTTATAATGGATTAATTAGTTTATATTAGATTAGATTATCTTCATAGTTTTCTAATGCCTATTTTGCATATAGTCTTTTTTTAAATCATATTATTAATATTAATGCATATTTAATGCATATTTCATGTTTTTTTCAGTGATATACACTATGCCTTCCAAAGGTTTGGGGTCAGTAAGATGTTTTTAAATAAATTAATACTTTTATTAAACAAGGATGCATTCAAGACTTTTACACTGTCACAATTTTTTTTTTTTTTTACTTCAATTAAATGTTGTTTTGAACTTCCTATTCATCAGAGAATCCTAAAAAAAAAGTATCACAGTTTCCACAAAAATATTAAGCAGCACAACTGTTATCAGCATTGATAAGAATAAGACATATTTCTTGAGCACTGTTGCAAATTAGCTTAAGGGGGAATATTATTAATTAATCATAACTTTTTATAGTTAATTATAATATTTGGATCAGGTTAATAGAATTAGCTTGATTAAGCCGAATTTACAGTACAATCAATTGACCAGGTCGTCTAGTGAACGCTCAGTATTGATTATTTATGAATTCAAAGAAATCTTCATTTCCAGGGTAAGAGAAATACCCTTTTTTAAGGTACAGTACTACTCCGAGCATGTAACAAGATCGAAATCGTTAAATTGACTTTGTTGCAAGAAGGGAATCAGAAACAAATACTCATATCTATTGTGCACAAAGTTTTAATAACTAAATCACAAACACATAACTAGACTAAACAAACACATACATATATACACACACACATCACACCTACATGGTACATGGGAAGGGTAAAGCTGGGGACACACTACACAACTAGCGGAAACATTCTAAGACTGACCTCAACACACTTAAAGACCTTTATCATCGACCGGAGCAGATTCTAGTCTTTGACAGTCAGAGAGGAGCACAAACCTAATGACTGAGTCAGTCTGCTACACAACACACTTAACGACTGCAGCTCACGATTGGACAAATTCTGCTGAACCAAATAAAAGCAGCGTCTACCCGCTTTCAGTGTTGTCTGTGGCGCCGCTCCCGCCCCGCCACAGACAACACTGCGGAAAACACTGGTGCTTTTCCCTATTGAGACTTTAAGGTTTGTTTGACTTTTCTAAGTTTGTGCTTAATATAACAGAAAACATTAGCTTTCCTGCTATGTTGCTTTTCCAAATAAACGCCATAGCAATGTGTCTTGAATATGTTTTGCATTATAAGTCCGATGCCTCTTTCTTTTTGGAATTATTGCTTGAGTAGATGCATTTATCTTTTCAGTTCCCTTAATTATAACATCTTTAGTGCTATTTTTAAATGTTTAGTCAAGCAACAATATGTTAATTATTTAATGTATGTCTAAAAATTAATGTATGTTTATTAAAAATGAATTGGTTCTAAGTAAAAACAGTAGGCTACTTTTCCCGAGGTTAGAATGAAATAACCAAATCAGCATATTAGAATGATTTCTGAAGGATCATGTGACACTGAAGACTGTTAAAAATTCAGTTTTGCCATCACAGAAATAAATTACATTTTAAAATATATAAAACTGGGATATAACTGGGATTAATATTACTACAAAAGCATCTAAATAATTTTATTGACCCCAAACGTTTAAATCATAATGCATGTATACAATACAATAACACATTTTGCAATCGGTTCACTTCATAGTACTGTAGTACAGTAGTACTTTTTAGGGGATTTTAAGAATTAACCAAAGTTCATCTTTGAATGACTTTAATTAGTTCAATATCATTAACCACTTACACATACAGAAGATTGTTTAATCACATAAACACTGATCAAGCAACCAGAACAACAGATTGAATGTACCATACATTACCATTTAATCTCAGATGTGACATTGACATTCCCCCTAAATTGTCATCTCAGTTTCATTTGTGTCAATTTGTTATTTCTAAGTTATCTTGTGGTTGCTCTGGAGACTTTAGGTGTTTTAAAATCATGTTCCTCCTCTCAAATATGACCAAGCTTACACACATCCAAACCTGTTATTATTGCAGATTGAATAACTGCAGGGCACTGAAACAAACATGAGTATAGCAATTATGTGGGTATGTCACATGACATCCAAGTTTATTAATCTACACTGTTGAAGCTTTCAGTGACACTGCAAAATAACACATTAGATGCTAAAATCCTCCAAGAAGGACAGCAGATGTGCAGATAGATGATATCAACAGGTGGACTTTGTTCATTAAATCTAAGAAAAAAAAAAAAAGATTCCTAGATTATTTCAATTCACTTTACTACGGTGTTTCTCTTTCTTCTCTCTCCCGTCTACAGCTAGTGCAAAATGCAGCTGCTAGACTTCTTTCTGGTGCCCACAAGTATGAGCCAGTCTATCTTATCGGCATTGCACTGGCTACCCAAGAATTGATTTTAAAATTCTTCTATTTGTGTATAAAGCCCTTAACAATTTGGCCCCTCAGTACCTGACAGACTTGCTTCATCCATACACCCCATCTAGAACATTGAGATCTAGTGATCTCTGTCTACTCATCGCGCCTAGATGTAGACTTAAAAAAAGAGGTGATCGCACTTTTGCGACTGTGTCAGTCCTCTGTCGTGTGTGTCATGTGTTCCTGCCTCTTGTGTCCATATTTGGTTTGTTTCCTGTCCTTGTTATATGTAATCATTAGTTAATCCTTGTCCAGCTGTGTTTGTCTCGTTATCTATGATTTACCTGTGTATTTATAGTCCTGTCTGTTCAGCTTGATTTGGTCTGGTCTACTCGTTACTCCCCAGTGTTCCTGTCTGTGTCTTGCCTTGCCTTCTTCATTAAAGACTATTATTTGAGTTTACTCCACGTCTCCGTGTTCCTTGCTCCTCCCTGCTGTGTGCACTGTGACAGACTGCAGGTCCGAAACTCTGGAATAGTCTACCTCTTCATATCAGACTAGCCCCCTCTATTTCTGCTTCTAGTCTGCTCTAAAGATGTATCTCTTCTCTCTAGCTTTCAGTAGCCCTTGATTATTGGTTGAATTGTTGTTTTGTTAGTGCCGTTTTAAATTTGATAGTCTTGTTGTATCCATCTTAGTTTTGTGTTTTTTTTATTCTACTCCGTACAGGACTTTGGTCAACCTTGGTTGTTTTGAAATGTGCTTTAATAAATATTAAGTTCAGAAATCAAATTAGTTTCTATGTTTTATACTTCCCAACAAAGAGCGGAACAAAATGAATATCAAATGATGAGAATTACATGTGTAATTGATTCTTTTATTTATTTTTTTATGCTGTCTCATGCACATTTGTGGTCTCATAAATTTGCTAAATTAGTTTTTTTTTTTTTTTTTGCTGTCAAGCTTTATCTTCTAATAATTCATATTTATACTGAGCAATAACAATATTATAATAGTTAAGGCATGATTCTGGATTAGCCGGAATTTCCCACAGATTTAACCACACTCTCAGACATGCTTAGTGAACCAAGGAGGACTATAATTTCTAAAATGGGTGCCAAGAAATGAATAACTACCAGTAGAATATGTGATAATGAGCATAATTTAAAAACTTTAATTTTGCCTGGTAGTCTCAGTTGAAGAAGACCTTCAGATTCAGATCAAACCCTTGTCCTCTGGCTTTTTATAGTTTTCACCGACTTCATAAATAGCCTCCGCTTGTGCAACACTGAGGCCAAAGGCCCAAAAGGCCAGTCATATTTGGCTATGAACCCAGGGCTTGATTAGCCTCAATCCCCCTCCAACTAACTGCAGAAAAGTCTGTTCACATACTCAGGATTGTGCTTGGCGTCAACGGCATGCTATCTCTGCTTTCATGTGTAGTCCCGCCAAAAACATGCTAGTGTCGATGCAAGACAAATGGGCCATTAAAATGAGGTCTGTTTAAGAAACCTCACTGTATGGCCAACAGTTTACTCAGGAACCAATTAGAGCCGTTCAGAGCAAAGAGGCAACATGTTGTTTGTAATGAAAATGCATCTTTAACTGGTCCCCCTTTATTCAGTACAGAAAGGTGTGTGTGTGTGTTATGTCAAACATTTTGACTGCTTTTGGTTACGCTAAACCAGTTCCAGATTTCTTAGAAGACAGAATGTTAATGGTTTGCTTGTGTCACATGATCAGCCTTCCGCTCTGCTAAGTCCATTTGGGGCTCCCGATACATTGCATTAAAAACCCTGCACACTTGCAACTCAGCACTTCAAAAGCCATTACGCCATTCATCTACACATTCAGAGCACACCATCTATTGGCCTTAACACAGAGTGAATTCTTACCAGCACTTGGAGACACTGTAATTCAAAACAAAACAATCTGGATAAAAGATTCTGTTTCTTTCATCGTTTAATGTTTTGGCATGTGATAAAAGGCTCTTGGACGTCAGTTCTACTGGTGTACAATTCATATGAGACATAAAGGAAAATGAATTAAGAGCAGATGGAAAAGTGCACAGGACCAAATCACAATTCATAAACATCTGGATTAAGAGTTATGCTTGAGAAATGTTCTCTAGTGGTGCGGCAGGGTAAACCGAAATCATAATCAGAGGAGATCTGCAGTAGCATTAGGCATTTTGAACATGCTATTTGATATAGCCCATCCTTCTGCTTAAAATATATATTTAAAGAGAGACGGGTTCCAGTCAAACAGATGAGACGGCACATTCAAGACATTGTTCATGGTTTTTGGCTCATTCTGAGTTGCACAACACAGATTCAGTGAGTTGTTGAATGAGGTTTCGCACCGACCAGACAAGTGTTTATTAGCGACTCTATGACGGCTATCATTGTGATTCATTGATCAGCTATTATTGATTATATGGCCCATCTGTTTGATTATAATCTGAATGGAAGCACATCAGCGTGTGTTTACTGACTCTATGACCATGTCTGGCAATATCACTTCACGTCTGGCAGTGATATTTATCATTGTAATAACGAATAACGAAGAATACTTCAGTATACATACTATATACAAAGCATTTTTTTTCTATTTTTTTTCCTTTTTTATTACTCAAATAATTATTTTTGTATTTTTTAGTGCTCAAATAAATCTGTCTATTATTTTATAGTTGAAAAACTATGCAGGAACATGTATAATGACTAAAATAGCTTGTATAATTCTGTAATCCATTTGGTGGTTATTTTTCCTCAAACAGGGGGGTGGGGGGGACTATAAATAGTTTCAGAAAAAATATTGCAGGAATCTCATTTTTCATGGTATCTTCTTCAAATTTGAAATATGAACTGATGAGACACATGGCTTTCGATCCATTACTTTTCTGGATTGCTCCAGGACTTATTTCATGTATTTGTATATGAAATAAAAAAACATTCAGTGTGGAAAAATATTTTTCAAGGCACGTCAGTGTCTATAACTTTTTATCTTTTTGAGCATTATCAACTCTGGATGATAGATAGTAAAGCCCAGAGTCTCTTCTTTCCAAAGATACCTAATTTGTTTGTGTAAGCACACTTTGTCACAAACTGTTACCATTTTAATTCAGGTAGGTTATTTTCACCTGCGAGGCCCTAAATGGGGTTGAAGGTTAACAGGTTAAATAATTTTATAATTGAATCAACCCAATCTCATGATAAAATGAATATGAATATATGAATTTGCACAATGTGATTAGTACAAAAACCTACAATTTTTGGAAAAAAATAAATGTAAGCATGAAGTTCCACCCCAACCCCATCCATAAAATTAACCATCTGTAAGGGCGTATGCAGATCGAAAGAAAATGTATGAATGAGATTGTACAAATTCATATGAGTTAGCCATCAATTTGTTAAAACATAAAAGTTGCAATTTGCCTTGAGAGAATGTTGGTTGAATCACAAAAGAATTATTCATTACAATTTGTGAACCAATTCAGCCAGTTCTTCTAAAAGAATTGGCTCAAAAAATGACTCACTCGTGAATCTGACATTGCTATCAAGTCTTGAAGTAGTAACGTTTTACTACTTCAAGACTTGGCTATGAACTTGGCCAAGACTTGGCTACTTCAAGACCACTACTTAATTTCTTCACTTCAAAATAACGAAGAATGTATTATTATTTTGTTTTATTTAAAAGTCTAAAAAGTCATAAAAAATCCCATAATGAAACAACTCTGATACAGAAAAAATGTCCTCTATTGAATTGTACCTTTATGTTCTTACCTTGTCAACTGAGCCCTATGATGCATTGATATGCCTGCATCACATTTCCTTGCTTTCTAGTTCACTGATGGCATATGAATACGTTAACCTGACCTCAGCCGTGCACATGTATACACTAATGAATAATTCACAGTCATGCAGATTTCAGCCACATGGAAGTCTGCTAAGAATATGAAAACTGTTTCTCATTCTTTTTCTCTTTCTCTCTGCCAGACAGGCAATTGGGAAGTTCAATGAAATCACACCTGATATCGCACCAAATCTCTGTCCATCGATAAAGAACAAAGAGCATGAATAAAACCACTAAACCCTTTGTTCTGATGTTGGTTATGGATAATCAGCAGAGATTAATGTTTTAAAAAAAACACTTGACACACATTAAAGCATATGCAGCACATAACAGCTTGTGTATGACTCCACATGTGCAGCAGAGTTTCACAGCCAGCAGTTTCCAACTGTGAGACACGTCATGAATTTTTTGACAACAATGACATTGAAATTCGATCCGTCATATGCTAAAGTGAACAAATGAAAGCAGAAAAAACCTTGACGTACAGTGTTGAATATATATTTATACATGCAATGAATGGGATCATTTAACTCCCGTTCCTGTGCACCCATTACCAGATTAACTTTACAGACAGCTTCAGGCGGCCTCGCTCTCCCAGCATTCTACACTCTCCCTCTGTTGTGGGCTGCTGGCAGTTAGAGGCGAAGTGCACATGTTGGTGTTTATTTCCATTCTGTCATGTGTATGAATCTGATTACAGGTCACTAAGTCAATATTTAGCTTTTGCGGACGGATTGCAGGCGGTCAGTATATTTTGCTTCTCGCCACTTCTCCCAGCATCTGCTGCCAGAAGCCTGTGTGTAAAAATCAAAAGTGCACCACTGTGACAAATATAAGGACAAACAAACAAGATCAGAGAGACTGTGTAAAACAGGGTGGCATTGTGTCTGTTGGCATTAAATATTAGCTCTTGTAGATAATGTTTTTATAAAGTGATGACAATCTTTTGAAATAGCATTGGCTATTTTTGAGAAACTCTAAAATTGACTACCGATACTGGCAATGCTATGGCTTTAGTGCTTTTAGATTTGAGCTCTGCTTTTGAGATTCATGGGATTCTTTTATCTTGTCTGGAACATTGTATTGGAATTAGAGGCACTGTACATAGTTATGGTCTTACCTTCTGAATAGGAGATTTTCTGTTAGACTTGGTGACCACTCACCTCCCTTGTGATGTTCCCCAGGGCTCAATTCTGGTACCGTTACTATTTTCAATAAGGCTAGTAAGATTTCAGGTAAACAGCAACACAGTCTGACAAAATAGCGAATCTTGAGCTTTGAAGAAAAGGCATGCAATCCTTTGGGATGTATAAAATCCTCTTTATAGTGAAAATGCGTTGTTACCATCTGGTCAAAGGTAAAGGGTACCATTATTACGGACTGCCCGTGCACAAAGATCTTTTATATCCTCCAGTATAGCTCTGTTAAATAAATTCTTGTGATATCACAGTTGTCATTTTACATCTATGGCAGTGACTTGTTGTGATAGGGATGTTGTTGTTTATTGTTGGTTGTATTTGTAACGTGTTGTAATCTGTAGATGTTTGTTTGTATTTGTAAACTGTTGTTGTTGATGACTGAAGGGTTGTCACAGATACAAAAATAATTTTCGAAAGGCCAATAAACTAAACTAATTATTTATGCTGCCTATTGGGTCAATATTTGGTAGATTTGGTGTGTCCACTGCTATGCTAATTAAACCCAAATTTACAAACCAGTAAAATTAAATGATAACTCTGGTATTAAGTATAAATTTTTAAAGCATCAGTAAAATTTTACTTGTTTGTACAGTCTGTGTTGTGACTTAAAATGCTCAAGTCATTTTCTGAAAATACGAAACCTCAATACAAAAAAGCCTAACATATGTTGATTATTATGTTATATAAAGACTTCCAAATAGGTGCAAGACCGATTGGTCGGCAATTCAAAGAAATGTTGAAATAAGTCTGAGGTGCACACATCTTGGATACACGCAATAAGGGCTGTTTCTGTATAACACATCATGGTTAAACTCTGCGCCGATTTACATTCTGGCCCCTAGGCTGAGAGGATTTAAGATTTATTAAAAATAGAGAGAGTATTTTTCTTTTAGTCATGACTCTTTTTCAGGGGTTGCACTGTGCAAGCAGACCACACACGCTCTGACCCATACACATGAATACAGACATATGTGAACACTACGGCAAACACACACACACACACACACACACACACACACACACACACACACACACAACACACACACACACACACACACACACACACACACACACACACACACACACACAAATCAGAATGAAAAGGTTTTCTTTTCTTATAGTTTTTTCAAGTCTCTTTTCCCAGAGTTTTCATTTGATTCTGTTTAGCTTCAGTAATGGCAGGTTACAAAGTGAACTAGTAAAACATTGGAAAACTCTTGAGCCTCTGGCAAACCCTATAACTTTAAAAAACACACAACTTTATTAATACTTTGGGTGAATGAATAGAAAGAACACAATGTGAATTGGATTCAAACTCACAAGAGTTAGGATTTAAAGCATTAGTTCAGTATTTAGGGAACACACTATTTCTCTTTTAAAACAAGAATTCAAATCCTTAATGATTTGCTAAAACTGGTCACGCAAAATGGAAATCAGTATGACAGCATGAATCAGTATTACAGTAAGAAGCCAAAGAACTTAAAGGGCTTTCAGGTGTTATTTTCACAAAGTTTAACATTGATATGAATGTATTTTTATATGTATATAGGGTTTTATTTATACACCAGTTATCCTTTCACCCCCAAAACACCCTAAAAGGTTCCTCAAACTCTCAACGCCTGCCTTCGCTTGCAGTATAATAGGTGAACAACACGCAGGAAATAAGTTCAACCCCCACCACCAACTCAATTTCACTTAAACTCACACACACATCTGGAATTCATTGTGAAGCAGGAAAAAAATGGGGAAAATGAGAGTGAGGAGAGACTGTAGATTATACTTTGAGTTTGGTCCCCTGCGTTATATTTCCTCTGATGCTGAGATACTGCTGTGTGCCGAAAATCTTTGTTTGCCTTTTGACATTTTTGGAATAATGGAGGCATTTTGGGAGGGAAACAAATAAGACATTCACACACAACCCTGCTTAAAAATCTGAGTTACTGCCCAGACAGGGCTATTTTTCATAAATGGTGCACTGATTGTTTTAAATCAAAATGCAGTAACAGAGGCTTGTGCAGCCAGAAACAAACTGTTTCATTACAGTAATTCAACAGATAGGTGTACAGTATGTTGATGAGGCCTCTTTTGGAGAACCTCTCCAAAAACGAGACATGGATTACAGTAAGATAGTATAATGCACTTCCTCTGGGTCTCCTTTCAGACCATTGCAATTTAGGTACAATGTGTGTGGTAGATTGGTTTTGTGTGTTTCAGTGAGAATTTAACAGAAAGAAAGATACATTAGGATGCTTTTCAAATTACTAGTCTCATTAGGTTTATATCCAGCTTTCCCAGCCGTTGATATCTCTCTTTAAATGTTAAAAATAACCGGAAGACTGGACTCTATATTGTCTCGCTGATGTATAGGGTCGGAGTTAATAATACCATGGTAATAGTTCAGGAAAACTGGTATTAAGTTAAACAGACCAGTGGGAGAAGCATAATTATTTGGATCTCCATTCAAAATCAACTGACCATTATGATAGAGGCTGCAAGTCTCTCTGCCATTAAGTGCACTTGGGATCAAAGCAGCTTGGTATTCAGATAAGGCTGAATGAGAGCAATTTGATTGGTGCCTAATTTGGGAAGCAAGCTGATTTTCTCAGTGGATAATTGGGCATGATGTCACATCCCCACCATTTTGACCACTCCCTTCTTGACCTTTTTCAAGCTGTTTTATTTGAAAAAAAATCATGAGGAACTAACAGAAACATGTCGTTTTGGCAGACGAATCAGCTAACATCCCTGAAGCAGAAATAGGTTCTCCTTTTTCTTACCAGTGGAATTGGAAACATAAGAAAAACCTTTTTGCTTTGTTTTCTGAAGTTTAATTTCCGTACTTTGCTTTAAGTGTTCCCAGCTGCTTTCCCCCCCTTTACGTAACACTTTTCTCGGCAGGGTTCTGTCTTAACAAGGGTGCCGCACAGTCCCTGGGTCCCAACATTTATTTTGCACACAATTCAAGTCAGCATGCAAGCACTGGTGACTAAGCTCCGATTTAATAACCACAGAGCTGAGACACAGGGTGAATCTGGTCCACATTGTTGGCTGGAATATCTGAATATATCTCTCTGCATAAACGTCAGCTCAGATTTTACTGAAATAAAAACCTGACTATGGTACAACAAACGATAGATTTGCAATGAATAAGTATTTTTTCTTAAAAGCTCAAGTGTTTAATTTCTGAAATACAAGTGGCACCAAATAGAATTCCAAAAATAATGACTGCTTTCAAACAGGTTTCCAAATCAAACACCAAGCCCCGCTTTAAACTGTTGCTGTTGTCAGGCGGAGCGGGATGCTTAAATGGAGCGATGTGCTTTATAATTCTGAAAATAATTATTTATTTAGTTATATATGTTAATAATTAGATGTAATTATTTCTCCTTCTGTAGCACAGCTGATCGATTCATTCAGTTTGTAGGTTTATAGGAGTAATACTCTAAAGATCATCAACTCTGATGATAAGCGTCAACACAAACTCTTTTTGCACTTGTTCTGCGAATATGCAACAGTTTTTTGGCTGAGATTTTTCTAAATAAACCATTGAAATCCGCAGCTGCTTTGCAAGAGTCTCCACTATTTATATGTAAACTTCTGGCTTTATTAAAAATAGTAAACAAGTGGTTTTAATGTGTGACACAGGCCGTTGGCCAATGTAAATGCTTTTGTTATGATAACAGGCTAATTTGCTGTAGTTAAGATTTTTGTTTAACTTCAGGCCTATTCTCAGCCACTGCCTGGCAAGGGCCTAGAGCTCTAGTTTTGTCAGTCTCTTAAACTTAGCTGTCAGGAGCATACCAGATGTGGCTTCTTTAAGCAAATTATTAGCTGTTCTAGTACATGTAGCTTTCCAGCTAAGTATTTCCATCCTATTTTTGGCAAAGGGAAGAAGATGACATTCCACTGTGGTAAGATCATTTTTTCCCTGACAACTCGTGGTGCTTAATCATTTATCTTCATGGAATTCTTGTATTGAGGCAATTAATATAGCTTCACTCCATCTCGGCCTTCCGTGGCCTTTGCTGCTTTCAGACATCCCAAATTGGAATGGAAATATTATGTGAGGCGTATTATGTCTAGAATATTTAAGAAGCTGTATGGATTCTCAATAAAGAATAAATGGAGACTTGTTTTAGGACACTTATGTTCAACTAAAATTATTTGTTACTGCCATAAACTCATAAAGGAAAGACATAACCAAAGCACTTGGCCATTTCAAATATAGTTGACATAAACCCCAGTAGTCTTTACTTGAAAATGTCTGCTTATTAAGAAACTATTGTTTGCTTTCAGTCAACATGAAATCAAAACTGACCCATTTAGTTTTCTTATGCACGTTCCTAGCCTTAATATGAATGATTCATTGTTGCATTTTATTCTGAGTAATTTTGTAATCATAATGATATATTTATTCAGATTACTAACCTTTAATTATACAGTTCTTATCTTCTCTTATTTTGAAATAACCTTTGGTGATGTCAGTAGGCTGAGTGGGCTGCTGAATAATGTAGAAAGAAAAGTGAATTCAGTTGTCACAAAATATCATGAAATATGAGGAAATTAATATGAAATATTATTTTGCCAGTAAATAACCCTAAAATCTGCTTTCCAAACAGACTCTTAATTTATGAATAATTTTATAATATTGGCGTGTTGTGTTATACAACTTATTAGACACTGCAAAAATGAGCGACTTGCCATTGTGGCTCTTCAGTTTTGCTTTATGAATCTCCGCCCATACAGAGAACACTGTTTAAACCCTATGTTTGAGTTTTCACCCCATAAAATCTTCCATAGTGTCTTCTTCATTACTCCATTTCCTCTTGTCTGTCAACCCTCAGGACTCTGAGGGCAGCTAGAATGACACAGAGCTGAGGGTGCCAGCATACTGGAGCTGATCATTCCACATCGTCCTTCACTTTTGCCAGAAAGATCACATTACCGTCACAACCAGTCGCCTCTCCACCCTGTCCTTGTAATCTCAGCCGGTGGACTAGATTTCAAAATCTCTCTACACTCTTAGAAGCGTGAGTTACAGTATGGACATTTATACTGCACATGTGGTTGCATCAGGCTGGCATAATGTGTTGTGCAGCTAACACTGGGGTTAATGATATTTGTGCAGGAATGAGGGGGGCAGGGAATTCACACCTGTATCATGTTATCATCATCATTACCTTGAGGTCCTTTAGATGTTATTATTTCCAGTTCCTGTGAGAGTCCAGCCTAGATCTGAATCATGCATCATAGAGTCTGCTGGGGGATTAGAGACTGATGCTGAAGATGTAGTGTGATAACTATATAGATGTAGTGTGATAACAACTAGAGTTGTAAAGGTGAAGTGTGTCATTTCTGCACTACTAGTGGCGAGAAATGGAACTATAAACTGTAAGACATTCAAAAGGACACTGACCCATGAGTTTGAGGCGGGATTTCTTTGTCTAACCAATGAAAGACATAGGGAGTGTTTAAAACAGACATCTGTATTCATTCATTTAGTGACTTACAAATGAAGAAACAAGCAATTCTGTTTGTTGCCAAGGCATTAGACAGAATGTGCTATGACAAGAAAACTATGAACATAGCTTTTGACCTTTTGAACAAACATTAGACAAATTAATTGTTCTTACAGTCATTAGTTTACCTAAATTGTCACACATCACATATTATTTATAGTGTTAGAGATGCTCTATATACAAATAAACCATAATATGTAACCTCTATATCTACTGTCAAAGTTTATACACAGAGGCTGCATTTATTTAATCAGAAATACAGTAAGACAGCAATTTTGTAAAATAGTATTACAATTTAAAATAAGTTTTCTATTTTAATAAATTTTTTAATGGAATTTATTATTATTGTAATTTTCAGAAGCCATTATTATTGTCTTCAGTGTTTTATGATTCTTTGATAAATAAAAAAAGAATAAAAAACATGATTTATTAGAAATAGAAACGTTTTGTAACATTATAAATGTCTTTACTGCCATTTTTGGTTAGTTTAATATGCTGAATAAAAGTATTTATTTCTTTAAAAAAAACATCTTACTGAGCCCAAACTATTGAATGGTAGTGTATATGTGGAAATGTCATTAACCATGATTAATAAATGCTTAATTAATTTTGTGAATGTCACGATTCCTGTTCATTGTGTCTATGGTACGCTCAAGATGTCACAGCTCATTGGAAATAGGCACTATATGTCTGCCTATAAACCCAGTTTAGTATTGGGGACTGCTTGAAAAAGAGGCACATGACACATGTACAGCTAAGGAAATATTTACAGTAAGAATA
Organism: Barbus barbus; assembly: GCF_936440315.1. NCBI lineage: Eukaryota > Metazoa > Chordata > Actinopteri > Cypriniformes > Cyprinidae > Barbus > Barbus barbus. The sequence goes on from NC_136733.1 coordinate 23,802,343, forward strand.
CATACACATTACGCTCGGTGAACCTTAGCGAACTCTCCCAGACTACAGTGAGTGCCCTTAAGAGGTGGTGGGTCTGATATATTACTTTAAACAAGCAGGGCCAGCTGAGGCTAGGTAGGTCTTAAAAATGGTACTTGTGTAAACATTTAGGAGCAGAAAAAGTGTCTGAGGGTAGTTAACGTCTCTTGGGTTTTTACTAACATCATGCTGTGACGAGTGAGTGAAAAGGAGTGCTTCTTTCTGATGTTGAGGTGTTTATCTGTACATTTCATAGTTTATTAAAGAAAATAAACATAACAACATAGCTTAATAAAGATACTTGAAGGGTATTTGGGGTGGGCTGGAGGGCTTCAGAAATAATAAAACACTAAACACTAAAAAGAAAATCAAATCAGCTATACTGCTTTGAAAAGAAACACACACACACACACACATTTGTTTATATGCAATTTTACATCATTTCCATGTGCATTTTGCCAAAATGTAGTCCATACTAACATAACAAAAACAGATTAGGGAGACATCCTCAGACATACACACACTTAACAAGCTCATAATTGGGCAATGCATGATGACTTCCTGTCAGAGCTCCATGAGGGATTTTTGTTCTTGACTCCGCTGATGACCCCAAACCAGAAACCTCAGCTTTCATTCCTCTGCCCTTGAAATATGCCCTGTGGCTTTGAAAAACTCTCCAGTGCATCATCAACTGGCCAGTTTTTATGTTGCAGCAGGCGTCTGCCTTCATCCGATGTCCCTTGTAGCCCATTCTTAGCTGAAACGCCTGTGTTTTATTTACAGTATTACGTATCTTGTATACCGTGAAAGAAATACAATTTTACACCCATAGACAAAAAGATTAACAAAAAATTAAGCTGCTTTGATATTAGAAAGTAGAAAAGACATCAAGTCCTCAGTCAAATCCTTTAACTATGCTTTCCTTTCCTTTTCGTCACATGAAGACTAAGGTTTCAAAACAGATTTCACTGTACGTCAAGTTTTTATTTATTTATTTTTTTACGACTGTGAACTGCCTATGAGGTTGACAGCCTTTAAACCATTTAATGTGGAGAAGCAGGCTAAATCAGAAGGTAAGAGCCTTCATGGAATGTGTGCTAATAACAACCAGATCAAAATCGTGTTTATCACTGGCAGCCGGTCAGGGAGGCGATCCCTCATCTGCTCAGCACCGAATCTACCGTCTGCACAGCTAAATGCCAAAAGCCATCAGCCAGCATGAACAACCTGAGGGAGATGTTCACTCCTCCATGTCTTAGATAAAGTCACTTAGTGAATGCAAAAAAAAAAAAAAAAAAACTGAATATCTGCCAATATAATCTTTCCTGGAATTCCTACGTTTCAAAATAACAAATATTCGTTAGATTAATCTAAATTTTCTCTCTCAAAAGACCCAAAGACAAAGTTTGATTGCCTGAACTGAACTTGTAATTAGTTCCACCAATTGTTTCCCAAGTAATTTCTCACAGACAAGAGGCAAGCCAGTGTAATCCAGGATGGCTCAGACCAAAGATGCCTAATTCCTCTGAGCCCCTGTTTCCCAATGACGACAGAGATGAGACAGTGTCATTATTGTTCTCTCTTTCCCTCTCTCTCTTCTTTTCTTGCTCTCTCAGTTTCTCCAACTCATTTTTTTCCCCAGTTGGAGGGTGAACAATAGGTCATTCATGCTCCCCTGTCATCCCTCAATGACGTGAAACTGCAGAGATGCCCCTGGGATCTTGAATGAGAAGTCTAGAATACAGATGAAATACAGATAAAAGACTGAAACCTTGTTCAGACTGTCAATTCAAATCCCCAAATTTTTGTGCATATCTGATTGTAATCCGATCTACATGAGTGACTGTCCACACTGTGTATAGCAACTGTTCATATCTGATTTGAATATCTGAATATCTGCATTGGTTTCTAAGGCAATGATGTTGCATTGGTATGTCTACGCCAAAACCATCTGTTGCCGTTGTGCTGGATTATATCACGTTTTATGATGCAGATTAATTCCATACTGCTGTCTCCATTGGTCTCAAAACTCAAAGATGTGTGTAAACTAGCTCTATATGGTCATTTTCCGCTTAACTTGCACTTCGCAACAATAGGCTATAGCTTTGTTTCTGCTAAGACATTCAACATGTTTTGTACAAACAACGTCTGTTTATGTTTTACGTGGCATAAGAAAGTGTTCGTTAAATCTGATCTGAGTGGTCGGACTGAAACAGATTTCCAGAAATGCGATTTGAATAAGATTTCACACCACATATAAATGTAGCCTGAAACATATTTGTAAAAATCGAATTTCATATGATTTTTTTGCTGTTCACACATGCTAAATCGGCTTTGGACTGACAGTCTGAAAACTGCTATTTTTTTGTGTTAAACTAAGACTTCCAAATGTAAAAATTTTATAATCCATAATATATATATATATTATATATATATATAAACTATGGCAATGTAATAAAAGTGTTAAACATAGACCATTTTAATATTTCGTCATTTAATATTACAGCACTTGCACAGCAACTAACTATTTCTCCCATAACATTTTTAAAGTTAGGGCACTTGTTTACTAAGTAGGCAGCAGTGTCAGTGGAGAATATGAAACATGTGATGGTGTAACAAATCAAGGCAAATATCATTTTTCATATGCAATTTCCAATCAAGCTGTCATTGTAACGGGGCGAACGAGACGTGAGACGTGCGGATCCAAGTGCAAGCTTTTATTTATAAACAGTTAATAAACAGGCAGGGTCAAACAACGGCAAACAGATATTGTACGGGCAAGACACAGAGCAATCCTAGGGCTAACGAGAGTCGACGATCGGCGAACAATATCCAACAGGGCAAGGCAGAGAGATAATCCAGGTATACGAGCAGTAGTCCAAGAGAGGTGCAAACAGAGACCAAACGGCAAGGCAAAGGAGTAAATCCAGGAAACACGGGCAAGAATCAAAAAACTAGAAAAACACACAAGGCAAGACTATGACAACAAAGTGGGTTCCGTATCGCAGCTAAAACTAGGAGAGTTATAAATGCAGAACAATACTGGAACTAAACAGGAAAACCACAGAATGGCTCGGTAAGGCAGCTATCACTAGGGGAGTGATAAACGCAATACAATACTCGGCAGAGAGGAAAAGGAAGTCCATGGTTTATGTAGGGTGTGTGATCAGTGCAATCAGCTGTGTCGTCAGTGCAATGGATGATGGGAATTGTAGTCTGAGGTGGCGTGCAACAGTTAGTGTGGTGCAAAAGAGTCCATGTGGTGAGCGAGTGACCTCTGGTGGTGAGTTAATGGAAGTTCATAGACCAGATTCATGACAGTCATCTTGTAAATTATTTCTAATGCCATCGTTTCCATCTCAGAAGAAAATGTGATGAAACACAATATATAATTTGAGATGTGGCGGAAATGTTCATTAACAGAAAAAGGCAGATTTAGCCAAGAACAACATAAAAAGCATATTCTTAGCTTTCAAATGAGAAATTTAGGCGATCTTCCATCACAGGAGTACCAACAAAACTCTGGTTTCTTATTTTAGCATCAAAGGTTGCTGTGTTCAAAGAAAATCACAAAGATAATGGCTGAATGGATCAGATCAACAAGAAGGTATTCACGAAAACACAAACAGACTACAGTACAACAAGACATTCCACATAAACGATAAGATTTAAAATAGGCAACAACCTTTACAAACTTAACTTCAATTTTGAATAATGATTTGCAGGTTCCTGGAAACACGCAGCTTGAGATCTAGTCATGGCAGTAATATAAAGCATGATCGATCTGGAGGGTATTTACAAAGCCCTAAAACCGTCCTGTTCCTGCAGAACTGAGTGTTATCTCTGCATTTGGATAAGGAAATGTGATTTATATGTGAAATAGTTTTGAAGTGAAATAGTTTGCCTCTGTCTAGTGTGACTACTGTGTGACAGTTAGTGGTTTTCACAACAGTATCAAGAGGTCATTTTGCCTGTTTTACTTACTTTTATTCTTACATTTACAACTTCTCTCTCTCCTCACCTCCTCACCTTTGTGTTCCTGACACGGCCTGTGTTGTCTTATCCCATAAATGTTTAATGACCCCCTTGCACGTAGCAGAAAAGCTCCGAGGCTGGATTGTTTTGGAGAGAGGAATAGTTAAATTTACTGCTTCAACCAAGCAACTTTGGACCACCCGGCTTGGAATAGCACATAATACAATCCAGAGCTCTCTCTTTCTCTCTCTCTTTCTCTATCTCTCTCTCGTCTTCTTACCCTTTTTCTTCATCTCCCTCGTGCTCTCCACTGGTGTCCCCCCTCCTTCGATTTACCTATATTTGGGATCCCTTGACTTGCAGGAATGTTCTGGCTCATGATGTTACAACAAACATCATCTCCTGCAGATCGCCCTGAGCTGTAATTTATGACACAGCAGACTGAATCCCAACCTGTGAACTGGATCCTGGAGTGTTTCAAGGGATGCATGTTCCTGCATCTATCATATCTTGTGGTGTCAACTGAGAAATTAACTTTCTGAGTACTTCACTTCACTTTCAGCACTTTGGAGTCCTCCAGATGTCTTCATGTGCACATGATGTTTTAATTATGATGGCACTAAATACTTCCATGATGTCAAAGCATTTGGGTGGATCCTTCAAGTAGTCCATGAAATGTGTGACTTCTTAAAGGGGTAGTTCACACCTTTTTCTGTAGAACACAACAGGAGAATGTTTGAAGACTGTGCTGGTTAATCTTTTGCTTACAAATACAATGAATGTTATTTTTTTCCTGATAATTTTTTCTTTTTTTTTTTTGCAGTTTTATAATGCAATTTAAAAATAGTATTGACAAAATATGTAATATTAAAATTCTAGAGTAAAAGTGTCAAATTAAATAATAATAAGTTTTGCTAATATTACTAATATTTCTTAATGTCTTTTTTTTTTACCATCAAACTTTTATTTTGGCAGAAGACTGTAGGGAGCCTTTAAAGCTTCTCTTGTGTTGACAAAATCCAGTTTACAAATTTGGTAGATTTTTTGGAGCATGTTCTCAAAAAAACCCAAGTGACACAAACACTGAAAACACTGGATCATGAGCTGCTCATATATTAATGAACACAGTGCCATGCTTCACTCTGAAACATGCAGCACATGTATTTATGTAATTAAATCACAGCCCTTGTGACTGATATTCTTAGTCGTTATGTGATTTCAGTTTTATTTTCATTAATTGTGCAGCAAAAGGACACAAAAGCACCAAAAAAGTCCACATGATGTATATTACAAGCCTTATGAAGCCATATGATTACTGTACTTAGTTTGAAATTTAAGCTATTATTCTTGCTCTTGCTAAATTTTTCGCCCAACTAATTGTCCTGCTGTGGGTTTACAATCATAAACTGAGCCTCATGCATCTGTATTCACTTAATCACCAGTATCTATCATCTAACTGACACCCAAACCCAGCACACATGACCTACTTAAACTAGGCTGCGTTCACGAAAATGTTCTTTCTCCCGTCTGCTCCTTTGTGGCGTGCTCCAGAACCAGCTACAAGGATCATAAGTTTGGCCAGAGTCCCGGGGGGCTTCTAGAAACACTGAAGACCTCATTGAGGAACTCACTGAGAGACGTAGAAGGCCTGCTGGCGCCACAGCCTCCAGTAACCTCCTGGTATGATGGATGGAGGTCTTTGCCAAAGTACTGCTGACAAGAAAATGTCTGATCCATCAGTTTCAACAAAGGAGGAACTAGATTGACTTCCCCCACAAAATGTATAATAACTACGATTATTTATGATTATGATGGTTGGACGAACCATTAAACCTATTTAAATAAGAGTCCCTATACCCAGGAGTTTAACTGTGATTCATCTTTCGTATACATGAGCAATTGCAAAATATACAGTAAATGCAATACTGCATATATTGTTCTGTCCCAGCAATCTATTGGAATCCCTTAAGTCAAATGAACAAAGAACTTGTTTGTCGAAATGTGAATCTCTATTTTGAAACATGCAAGCCAAAGAGTAATTTCAAGCTGCATTTGAATTTATAAGTCTGACCACAAGCTTGGACACTGAGACTATAAAGCTGGAATTATAAGCAGTTTATTTGATGTGGCACCATCTTGACAGCACTACTACAACAGGGATTCACTTACAATAACATTGGCATTTACGCCAACTCTGACCAGCATAAATAAACAAGAGATAGTGTTCTGACCATTTCAAATAAATGCAAACACAAGGGATGCTACATGTTACCCACGATTAGTCAAGTAAACTTTGACAAATTAAATCAGATGATTTACAAAAAACGTTCTTTAATATGCACATCTTCTAAAGGTGTACTGAAAAACAGCATGAAGGTTTGAAAGCTGCATGGTGAATAACAGATTTATGTGACCCTGATAAGACTGGATAAATTTGTTTTAATAATTTTATATTTGATATAATATATATCAAACTATATCTAACTATGATTATTCAAACAGAGAACAAATATAATATTTCTTTAGATACATGCAAGTTACAGACAATATGCTACTTACAGTTAAATATATATTTTATCCGAAACCATTTAATTTTCCAAAATAAAATGATATAATGACCTGAGAGAAACAGGTGCACTTGCCTCAGGCCTACTGTGCCACACTATATCCTGTCTAGACAAACATAATTTCCTTTCTGGAGAGAGGGTCAGCTTGTTTGTATTTTAATGGAACTGCAGGGGAAAAGAGATGTTAACTCACTTTGGACTGAGAAACAATGCAGCTTTTTAGCTGTTCCCGAGCTTGGCAGGTTTTGGCCATTCAAGGGTGCAAACTGTCAAGTTAGGCCATAAAATATTCAGTTAAAAAGTTTTACCAATGCAACTGTATAATATTTAGTGTATGATCCATTTTTCTTTTCACAACCATAAAACCCTAAATGGAAAGTGTGATGGTGGAACTTCTAAACTTTCTTAAAGTGTTCTCTCGCATTAATTGTATTTCTCCAGCTACATCAATTACATGTAATTGGTTTTCACCCCAATAATACAGAATAATACTGTAGATAAAATGCGGGCATCAGGGAGCCGCTATTAATATGCGGGGCACTGATACTGCTTTCAAATGCACGATCACTTTTTACTTTCACTTTCGCTTTCGAGATTCACAATAGCATGAACTCTGTTTATACAATGTAGAGGCACCACACATTATACAAGATCAGCTGCTTGTCATTGGTGCTATTTGCTCAGGGCCATTGTTATGATTGGCTAACTTCACTGCATAGGAAACAGTATCAACATCCCCTCACTATTGCATGTGAATGTTTTGACAAAATGAAAAAAACTGTAATTTCCAGACAAAGCTTTATGAAATCATTTACTTGTGGTTTGTGATGCAGCTGTAGTCAGATCTAGTACCACTTCATCTTTCAATAAATGTTTCTTTGTGAACTCTCCATGACAGTGTGCCTCGTTTACAAAACAAAATCATCTGACACAATCCGGGATGCCATTAAAAATAAACTATCCACTTATTCCTTACGCTGGGATCCTTCTGATATCTGTACAACGACGTGAACGAGCTGTTTAAACCAAACGCGTCAAAGTGAATATTCATTCACTCCATTTGTCCTATTGACAACAGACTTGAACACACATCTGTATACTGTATTCACTGTAGACAAGATAGCGGCAGTGATTGTAATTTCTATATGCTTTTGACATGACTTGACACTCGCATTCAGCATAATCAAGTGTCAGCCGTTAAGGTACTGAACGCCAATGGTGAGAAGATGACTATTTGTCGATGCCTTGCTCTGGAGGCAGTGTTTATGCAAATGTTTGTGCCCAGGTGATGTCATCTTGCCCCTCAGATTCAAAACAAGCTGTTTTTGGAGCTTGATTAAATAAACGGTTTGTTTATAATGAGGGGGACGTTTTAAGCTATGAAACTTACAGGATGTTTATTGGTACAAAGACTCCTCTTATATGCCAAACGAACAAGGTAAATGATTTCTCATGGTATAACCCCTTTAAGATAGACCTTCGGACAGGGCAGTGATATATTTTGGTAGCCTCACTGGAAGACACAATAGGCCGAGATGTCAGGCTAGCAATTTTGCGAGCCCTGTATCCCTTTACGTTTTGATACAACACAGAGCATCAGCAGTCCCAGACTTCAACATTTCAACAAATGTGAATGAAACAGCTAAAGTGAGTCACCGGGACAATATTTGCCCACTCCGTTCTGGACCGGCTTATACAACCAATCCCAGTTTCTCCCACCATCTACAGGAATTCACACTGCCTCAGAACAGTCTGAAATGGAAGCTCTGGCAGTTGGGGAACATTCATTTGACCTCATGTCCTTTGGGAGAAACACACAAACTGCTCCTTTGCAGGCTTGTTTTTAATGCCACTATCAGAGAGCTCACATGGAAATATGTAACCTCTGGGTTGCCATAGTGTCTCACAGTCCTGGGAGAGACACTCTATGGAATAAAGCAATGGGACCCTGGTGACAAGCTGCTTCCCAGCAGCTTTCCACACTCTTAGGACCCATTTTACAGAAGGTTTGCATGTATAAAATCATGTGCAAACTTGATAGCAAAAGCCCCTACAAATGTAACCTCTGAGGGGGGCAGCCTTTGAAATGGGACAGCTTATGTGTGCAAACCAATTAAAACTGAAAGGCAGGTATTAATCGGACTTCCACTAGATTTAGCTGCTAGACAACTTTCCAAAATCCCACCCTCCAAAGACATGCATACATACATACATACAGAGATGTTGTTTGAATGTTATCTCAAATAAAATAAACACTAAATTTGATGTCAGCAAACCTAAATTGTGAATTCAGCTTTACACTGACCTTGTATAAATAAGCAACGTTAGTGTGCTTGCATGATACTTTCAGCTTCCTGGCTTTCCATATAAGGTCTGGCATGTGAATATCCATAATGATTGACAGGAAGAAAGTGCTCCTGATTGGCTAAACAAAGAATCTGACAGCAGCATGTGCTCATATTTTATAGTTTACAGAGCCAGAGGCTGTCACAAAGACAAGGGTGATATTTCAGAACAGCTATTTCGGTGATATCTGTCAAGCAAAACTGACATTTTCTACATGCCATTTCATAACAACAATTTTTTTACAGCACTTTTAAATTTGAGCGTGTCCAAACCTATTATTTGCACATTTATTCATAATAAATCACCCGAAATATTCCCATGAAGCACACATATGCAATTTGTTAGACTGCACAAGCACATAAGCATACTTTTAGAATTGAGATCTTAGTAAATCAGGGCCTCAGACTTTATTGAGACAACACAGAAAGATGGAGTCAGTTTGGAATTAATTATTCATGTAAAGACATGTACACTTGCAGAAATCTGATGCACAAATCCCAACTAATTTTCTCTGACCACAATTTATACCATGCTGACAAATTTACATGCAGCACAAAGGCTGAGGAAAACTGAGCATGCAGACAAAATCATTTTCATCTTGTTTTCCAGTACAAATAACAAACAATTCTTAAATCAAGGAACATTTACTTGAAGAGCAATATTACTTATGATAAATAGTCTTGTTTTCTGAAAAATCTTCAAAATTAAGGGATTTTAACCTGCCTGTGGGGTAAGAAATAAACTCACCAAATTGGCAGACTTTTTTTTATTGTTTTAAAAGTAAAGCAGAAAACATTAACTTATGGAATATCTTAAGTAATTTTGCTTCTCGAGTAGGTGTAGGCTATCTTAAGAATAAGATTTAAGAATGTTTAGATATTTACAGTCTTCTGGTGAACTTTCAAAACAAGTTTTTAAAAGCAATTTCTTCAAAAATATAAAATATTCTTATTAAAATATGTCAAACACAAGGCACTTCATGAACAAAGGATCTTTAATCTATAAAAAGACTGTATTAAAGTGGTCTGTACTCAGAGGCTGTAACTGTTCCTGCTGCTAATGTCACATCTGCACTAAAATCATCAAAGGCCACAGCTCAGTCCATCTCAGTTTCCATGAACGCATGCCAGGGATCAAATGGTAACAGCTTTTTTCTTTTCCTATTATCTCACACTGGCTCCAAAGACAATATGCTTTTCACTAACTTGCCTTCCAAAGACAATTTAACCAACTTCGTCTTACACAGCTGCTGTGTGCATAAGCCTTCAACAGTATGTCTATAGATATGAAGTCACATGTGTTGATGTAATATACTAAACATGCTGTGACTCACACTAGCACTGATTGAAGCATAAGTGAGCATATATGAACTCCAGGAAAGGATCCAGGCTTCTGTGAATTAAAAGGATTTTTAATGACTTTTTGCTCTGGATTACCAAGTTTTGTCATCAAGTTTGGTTGAGACTGAATATTTCCTCCCAAAACAGTCAGCTTTATTGCATGTGTCCAATAAAGGCAACCACAAGAGTGACTGCAGTTCTCAGTTTCTCTCGAGCAGAACCGACTGAAGTTTACAGACCTGGTCATTTAAAGGGTTTAATAAAATAACCCCTACTGGGCTGTAGGTATTTTGCTAACTGTAAAGCTACACTAGTACTGTTTTTGCCTCCCCCCGTGCCTTGTAAGGGTGTAATACAGCACTTAAACAAGCATCACATTTTTAAATTAGGGTGATTAAACAGAAGCAGGTGCCATGCCATCTGGAGTATCTCAATCTGGACCTGGGTCAAAATAAAAAATGTTCACTAGTGTACATTAGCATATATTAATGGTGCATCTTCTTAAAGGCTAGTGTTAGCATCTGGCAGAAATCATATTTGCCATTTCACATGATTTATTGTTTAAGTTTGAGGTCAGTAAAATGTTATTAATTCAAAAATGTAATATTTTATTCAGCAAGGACACATTAAATTGATAAAAACTGTATCTGCCTGACCCCAAATTTTTGTACAGCTTTCTGTGAATTTGTTATTTGTATCAGGGTGCAGGTGATGAAACAAATTAATAACTATGGAAGATCATACTAATAAAGTGCTATCAAAGTGTTAAGATATCTCAGATGACTCCTAAAGAAGAAGTCAGAAATATCATATAGTATGTCTGATACACTAATGTCAATTAAATAATCTAAATATTATTTATATACTGTGTGGAGACGTGCTGATATTGCATTTGGTCTCGTTCTGTCTTGTGTATCTTGTCAGTGTCTGCGCTTGCTTGGCCATTTGCTGTGAAAAAATAAGGAAAGTGTGTCCAGCTAAGTTCAATTAGTATTTTGTTAGATGGGTATAAAAATGCTCTTCTGGCTGGCCTGCCATCAAACACAATCAAACCTCTACAAATTATTCAGAATGCAGCGGCACGACTGATCTTCAACCCAAAAGAGTACATGTTACACCTCTCTTCATCTCCTTGCACTGGCTACCAGTGGCAGCTCGCATCAAGTTCAAGACACTGATGCTTGCATACAGAACGACCACAGGCTCAGCACCCTCCTACTTCCACTCACTTTTACGAACCTACATCACCTCCAGAAGTCTGAGATCTGCTAGTGGGTGATGCCTCGCGGGACTATCACTGAGAGGCTCAAAATCACTCTCCAGAACATTCTCGTTCACCATTCCTGGCTGGTGGAATAATCTTCCCACCCCTATCCGAAATGCTGGATCCCTGTCAATCTTCAAGCAACAACTGAAAACTCATCTCTTTCGGCAGTACTTGACTTCATCCTAAACTAAAATTCATTATCACTAATTGAATTCATGTTCAATTAGTGATACCCACTTTAACTTTAGTCTACTGTTCCATGAAGCAATAGAATTATTTTAATTGATCATGACACTAGATTGTTACTTGACATTTAGAAATACAGACAGCAGCAGATGTGAGTCCATGTTCATTGATATCAGTGTCTTGTTTTTTTGTTTTGTTTTTTCACAGAGGTCAAGTATGGAAACATTAGAGGGCCGAGTATCAAAAAAATCCAGCACAAGACAAATGACATGTCTGCAATAACATGGGGTGGTAGGTCTGGAGATTGAATAATGAACTGATCTGTGAAATGGACTACCATTTCTATAATACCTGGAGAAGTTCATTTGCTAGTATTCCCATTCATCTCAATTGCAGCTGTTCAACTATCTTGTGTTGTTTGCTAATAAACTTATTTTAGAATACACAACTACTTTTTAATAGTCAATGTACAAAGATTATTATTTTTTTCCCTCAGGAGAATGGTATAATTACAGAATTTACCAGCAGGGGTTAATTGAACCATGCTAACCAGCCAAACCTTGACCCATTAAAGCTTAACTGGCCCTTAATCATCCTCATAACAACCGATAAGAACTGCAAGACACAGCTGATCATGGTGACCTTAACATGGAGGCCACCATGAACCATGAAATCAAAATTGTTAGTTTTTATGGAATGTTAAAGGGTTTATTGTAAACAATGTATCATATCTTGTTCTTTAACAAAAACATTAACTTCCCCTCCCCTTCTCTGATGACGTGTGACCGGTGCAAGGGCGGGATTATAATTCCTCCTCTCTAGCAGCCTGTCAATCACATGAGATTGCAGCAGTTTCTATAGCAAATTACAATGATCCAATCAATTCCCAGTGAACAAAATCAAGTCTCACCTTAGACTTTTTCTCATTCAAGCCGTTTCTCGTCACAATACGGGAGTAAAAATGCATAATATCATGCAGACTTTAAAGTCACTTTTAACCAAATTTGGCCAGACCAGACCAGACTAACACAAATCAATGATAATCGCAAATGACAAATAATATGCTGACTACAATGTAGATATGATCCAGGCTTCAGGGAATGAAACAGAATTTCACAAATCAGCAATGTCCTGGACAGAGGATATCTCCTGTGTTCTTGGCTCTTAGCCCCGTTAATAAAACACCACTGCTTTTGGAAAGTTAAAACTCTCCAGACAACATCAGATCTTTGGCATGTCTATCTCTACATGTGTGTGAACCTGTAGGACTTTCTTCATTGGAACACAAAATGAGATATTTTGAAGAATGCCTCAGTAAATTTCTGGCCATACAATGAAAGTCAATTAGGTTGTTTTTGACCCCAGTGACTCCTTATATACACAATAACAGCTGAAACGTTCTGTAAATAATCTTTTTTTTATGTTCCACAGAAGAAAATTATGTAAGTGAGATACAGATTTAGAGTGAGTAAATGATGACAGAACTGTCATTTTTGGGTGACCGTCACATTTAGGAGCTTATTCTACCAAAATACGCCCTTAAAAAGAACTTTGTTGGAATAAAGTAGTCATGTTAATTCAGTCAAACTAAATAATAATTTGACTTGAATCAACTAGCTAATTTTGATTTTAAAACACGAGGCATTCTGATATAACAGTGTAATATAAATGCATAGCAACAACACCGCAGGTCTGAGAGCAGTTATTCTGAAATTTAGTAGGTTTTGAGGTTAACGCTATAGAATAACAGAATAATAGTCATTATTCATGACAAAACATAATGCTGTGACATCAGCTCCCATGTGTGATCACATATCGCTTTGTAGTCCTGAACCGTTTTTGAGGTGCGTGTGTGTGTTTCTATGGGATTGAAGGGGCTTGATAGGAACCTGCATCTGGTTTTTGACCCTTATCATCATCTGCTAGAGCTGCCCCCATTCCTGTCCTTACATACACGATTACACACACACACACACACACCAGCAGCTGTCACTGCTCAAAACTCTGGTATCGCGTTTCTCGCAGAGTGCTAGCTCTCCACATTACCACCATGAGACGCCAACACACACAAACACCACAAGAGTTTGATACATTCACTCTGGTTTCTGCCAGGCCAACAACAGTTTCGCTAGCTGTTAGTCTGGTTGATTGCTGTAACAAATTACATTTAGATTCTGGCTAAAATGTGAAGGGAAGGAGTGAGACATCAGTTTTAACACATACCATACACAACTTATATATAGGGCTTCACAGTGTGGTAATTTGTGATGAAAATGAACGGTTACACTGCTCCTCGCTCCATCACTGGCCCCATCAAAACCTTCAATTATGTCTAATGGTGCTTTTCATTACGTTTCTCCACACAGTTAATTGAGACATCAGCAATGCCATTCATCAGCCTTAAAAACTCCAGACCAAGAGTGCAAGTGAAGAGCGTGTCAACAAGCATATGAGACAAGTGTATCTGAAACTTCTGACATATTTCTGAGGTTACTGGCTGATGGTTAGAAAAGCAGAACTATTTTCAGTTTCAAGCTTTAAAAAAAAAAATCTCTGTCTATATATAAAAAATAATAGAATCTAGAAATCTAGAAGTTTAGATCAAAATTTGTTGTATTAACCTGTATAAAATCTATTAATGCATTAAATAATAAAAAAACAATACATATAATGACTTGAATATACTTGTTCTAGTGAATAACAGTTATTTTTTTCTGTATTCAAATTTATATCTGATTTTTCAGGAATGCATACAATTTTCTTAAACTTTTGCCATAATGTCTTTTTTTTCTTGATTTTTTTTATTTTTTTTTAAATCGTAATTTTTTTTAATATGTGGTGCAACCGACATGCAAATTTATGCAGAAAAATAAATAAATTAAATAAAATAAAACATTAAGTATATTTTTGGAAATAATGAGTAAGATGCATACACTTCAAGGTGTAAGAAAAATATGTTTATTTTCTTGTACTTTTCTATAAACATAATTTTTGTGCCTTATGAGGTCTTTAAATAAAAACTTTTCTTGAAAATAGTATAAAGTTTTTCAAAACCATGAGAATATTTCTTAGAACCTTTGAGTTTTACTTACATTGAGTTAACTTAATGTTCAACGATGTGCATGTAAATGTGCAAAATATTTCCTTTCTGGGTGTGCTTGGGCTGTAAATAGCCACATTTCTGTATATCTGTTGTACTGATCTCAGTTGATAATGGCAAAGGTGAGTGATCTCAGGCTTGGCTGGCTCATGTCTATCTCTGGGTGGAGCTGATGTTTAGGGTTGTCACACTGCCCTCATCAACTCCGGCTACACGAACAATAGAAATGCTGTTACCCTCTCTCGCTCTCTCCCCTAACCTCTCTCTTTCTCTCTGGGCAGGTATTTCCTGAGGGAACATGGGCTATTATCACAGTTGAAGGGAGTCAGGTTTCTCCACTAGACTTACTGACCCTCAAATCAATACCTGTTTCTGAATGCGTGGGCCTTTGCCAAGCTGCCTGCCCCCCTCAGCTGGGGGAGCCCACTTTGTCAAGCTCAATATGACTGTCTCTCTCCGAGGCCAGGGCAGGATGCAGGCTTGGGGGCCCCAGAAAAGACTCAGAGGCCCCAGAAGAGCCTGAACTCGAAACACACAAAACATTGAAAACGAGGGAGGAAGGAAGAGAAGAGGAGGCCTGAATACAGGTGTGTAGCTGCTGGTAGGCTGATGTTACAGGTTGAGAAGGTCAGAGTATGGCAGTTTATCATTCGGTACTGTTAAAAACATTCAGAATCAGAAATGAAACACAAAAACTATTGGGATGGAAAGTTCAATAACATATCTGATACAAAATGGCATCATGCAGCCTCATAACTTGTGCTTAGTTGCTTTGAGGAGAAAAACCTCATCTGATATAATACATGAACCCATTTTGATAATTTAACCAAGAAGACTGTTTTGATTAAATTTCAGGGGCAGGAAGGAGTCAAAAATATGTACCCCTAACATTTTCCTTAACTTCCTTCAAACCCAAAATATCTGCAGAACTGATAATGGAGAGGCCGGTTGGTGTTGTGGGAGTACGAATTGCAAAAATGAATCATATTGCTGTCAAAAAAGGAAAAGCAACAGAGTCTTTCCAGATGTGAGTTTTGGTCTTTGTCTGTGATGAAGATGCAGATATCTGGACATCGTAATCCCAAACTGGCTCGGAGCCCAGAACTTTCCACCTATGATTAATAGGGCATCTGTGGAGAGATAGAGTCATGTGAGGGGGTACTTTGCTGCCTTTAGCTGATGCAATAGGGACAGGTGCTGATTTAGTACACTCAGTTTGCTGACTATCTACGCAAAGCTAAAAAAATTTAAAAAATTATATTCCGTTACAGGGACACATTAAATGTTAAAATGACTACATAGTGTAGACTATATAAAGACTTTTCTCCAGAATGGATTCTTTGAGGCTCTTAAGAGGGTAATCAAACAATATATGCATATGTAAGCAGTGACAGGCCGTGTGCTCACATTACAAGGAAAATATGACAGAGATCAATGTTTCAAATCTACTGTGCCATGCAGGGATAGGGGATCTCAGCTGGTAGACAGTAAATGAGCTTGTTACTTTTTGTCAGAGAACATATATATTGCTGCAGAGAGAACGGTTTCAATCTCCATTCTCTCTATTGCTAATCAAAACAAGAGGAAAAAGTATGGATATGCTTGTAAAATGAAATCTATTAAAAACTCTGTTTATAAGACATAATTGACTTTACACATCTGATATATGGCCCAATTATCTCACTTATTAATGTCCTGGCATAAAATGGAGAGCCTATTTAAATGGTTTTAACAAGTAATATTACCTATGGCTTTGGAGTTTTTATGGAGACAGAATAGAATAAAAATAGAACAGAATAGAACTAAAATGTTCCCATTTCCAACTGATTTCTTTCAGCCAGTTAGAAATGAAACTAACTCTGCAAACATCATGATAAGAAATTCACACGGCAACAGAGGTTAAACTACAGATGAAAAAAAAAAGTTTTTGTTGCTCCAAAAGCCCAGGGCTATTCAAAGAAAGAAAAAAAACAACAACGCAGTGTCTCCTGAAAAGAGGTAACACTTAATTTTCCTTTCTCTCCCAAACCCCAGAAGTCCTCTCCAAAATCTCAGCTGAACATCTGGACTTAATATACAAGAGATAACCACAAATAAAATAATTCAGCACTATTTGTAAGCTTTGAACAATTGTATATTGTGGGAAAAAGGCAGATCATTATGATTTAACTTTCACAGTTCCAGACAGAGACTATGTCAGTTTCTCAATCGACACCAACTGTTGTCATGTTCTGTAAAATAACTGCTGCATATTCTCCATGAAATTTAGAGACACAACCCACAGCCACCTCATGGTTTGTGCATTAGCGTCTCTTGCTTCTCTGGAATGATCGTTTGTGTTGCATATTTATTTTTCTTCCACGTACACCCCTCCAATTCATTTTACCTATTTCCATGAAGGCTTGCTAAAGATTTTGATTTGTGATGGAGTGGAAATTTATTTTCTGTTGGACTGTGTTATTTTTTGTTTCCTGTTTTGTCTCCATGCACACTATTTTGTATCTATGTGAATGTCATATAAATGCTGAATCAGACTTGGTTCCCATACTGTCTGCCAAGTGATATTCATACCTAGAGTTGTTTTCTTTTAAGCGGCAATCAAATTAGCATTCAGTTATTTTATGATTGGCCTTCGGGTGTCAGATTGTATTTCACCTTGGTGCAGATGCCTGGAGCCTTAGCCAACTGGCATTCTGGTGCACGGGGTTAGCCTTGGAGGTGGGTAAGTACGTACATATCTGTTGGCCCTCAGTAAAATTAGCCCATCATATTGAGTGTTGACAGAAATGCTGAGTGCAGAGGAGCTCTGGAGGGATCCTGAAGGTGACATGGCCCCATCTGTCAGAGTGCAGGGCCAGCTGCTGCTGTCAGGTAGGGCCTTCTGTGGTAAATCACCACTGCGCTCTGGTGGGAGTGGCCTACTTGTTTCTCCCTCACTATGTTCTGATGGGGAAAGCAGGCCTCAGCCTCGCCAGAGAGCCAAAAGGAATTCTGTTAACGGTCTCAGGACTCAAGGGGGTTGACTTTCAATCCCAACTGCATCTGCAGAAAAACTGGCCTGTGTGACAGAGCAGGACATTTTTAGATAAAGACATTCTACTTTCTTAAATGCACCCTGTTTTCTGGATTTAAAAAAAAAATCTGAAACAGAGGTATATTTGTATGTATGGTATTTGAATAAGCCAGACAACCTGAAACAAAGCATTTGAACAATAGAAGAATAAAAACAATAGGACTGGGTATTGATACAAATGTCCCAAATCGACTGTTATTTTTTACAACACTATTCTTTTACTGAAAGTGGTGCCCTGATACAGTGAACAATATTCAGACTGATTAAATTGGTTATTCTTGAGTTCTTTTAGAGGATTCATTAAAAGGATCAGCTCATAAGAGTCACTTGTTTGTGAATGTGACTACAGGGGTTGTGGTGCATGTTTCTGATTCACTAAAAAGAATCTGATTGAAAGAGTTATTTGAATGTGACTCAAAATATACCATATGTTCAAATTAAGATTGTGAGTAATCAAATAATCTACAGTATATTTTTACCCAGTTACAGAAAAAACATTCATATTGGCCGTATGTTAGAAAGAAGAACGTTTTCAATTAACAGATAATATATTTTAGATCACAGTGACCCTTCCAAAAAACTCCAAAATCATCCATCAACATTTCAGCTATTGGACATCAGAGAATACTTTAGAGTTACTCAATATTAAGTGCAGGAGATCTCCAGGGAACTTGTGGTCTCCATCCAGACACAAAGAGTAAAACCGGATAGAAAGACACATGGTGACCATGTGGTGGCCACCTTATCTCAAGTTCAAAGAGATGGAGAAGGCCAAAACAGCTTACTCAACCTCTGAATATGCTTTCATGATAAAGGTCTTTTGGACAGAGTGTTGGCTAGATTCCTTAAGAGCAGAGGTCCTTGAGGAGACGTGCTAGGACCTCCTTACTGAGTGATGAAAGCTGGGGCCTCGGCTCTTTTGGGAGAGCACACAGGGGCCATTGTGCACTAACTCCCCTGACCCAACAAAAGTCTTGCATGCTGACAGCTTCATTTAAATCAGCTTTTCCAGTGCCATTAAAAATTGTTACCATGACACTGAAAATGTGCTGTCTCAAAGGCTAAAACAACTGAAATCACAATGAAAAAAAAAAAAAATGTTGTGAACATTTCTTGGTACCTATTCAATTAGTAAATAAATGCTACTTATTATAAACATCTGAACCATTTAAAAACTGGAGCCTCAGAAATCTTTTAAATAAAAACATTAAATGTACTATTGAAAACATACTGCATTCAGAATTTAAAACTTCCTGACCATTCCTAAAAACACTTTAGTGTCTAAATACATTTTCCACAAATAAGAACCATGTTTTATTCTGAGAATTATAAACAATGATCTAATTAAAAATTACACTAGAATTACACAAATCCTCCTTGATATTGCTATTTTTTCCATCAAAGCTCTTGACCTTCTTGACAGCATCCATAATCAATGTCAAACCATACACAGTTGTTCTCAAACTAGCATATTCACATGGAATGCATTTTTGCATTGAAAAATGTGAGACATGAGTAGTGGAACAGAAAAAAAATTAGAATGCTGTGTTTTGCGCCTAATGCTGCAAAGACCCCAGGTGTGAGCACAACATTCAAAGATGTCCATCTAGTGCAGATTTACATAAAACAAAGGAAAATTAACGTTGAATAAAAAAACTTGTTCTCTGTGAAATGGCCATTTACTGAGCTTACTTTTAAGGAGCATGTGAAATGAAGAAGTTCATATAAGTTTTAGTTGGGCTATAGACATTGTCTAAAAGTTTAAGCATCTCCTTTTTTAAAAGGAAAAACAAAATTCACTTTCAGGTCCTAGTTTTGAAAAGAGACAAAAAATATATTTTAACAGTAATATTATCTAAATCCTGTTTGAAACTGAAGCAGGATACAATAAAGCATGATGTGAGAACTGACAGCAGCACTAATCTTGATTAGTCTTCACACCCTTCACACAGCAGGCAGAGAGGACTTTATTCTGATATTATCCAGTCATCTGCCCTGTACACAAGCCTCCATGTTGACAGACAAACTGTGCCTCTGCTAGCCTCATCCATCTTCATTGAGCCCTAAAGAGTGATGGCAAGTAAGCACGACAGGACAGAAGAAGGTCTGGATTGTTCCAATGTTATCTAAGACTGTCTGGTATTCCTTGTCCAGTGGCGGCTCTGTTTTCCTGGATCTCTGAGGGAACTGTGTTTGAATATGTTTGTGTGTGTGTGTGTAAGCCCATCATTTTGTTCACAGGGACTAATGTAACTCACTAGACTTTCGGTCTGTAGACGTCAACAGAATCTGTCCATTTTGTCTCATTTTCTTTACATCAAAGCACTACCAAATACACTTACACTCACCACACTGTGTCTGTTTGCTTCTCCTTGGAAACTGCAATAGACTGTGTTATTTCCCTCTCTTACAAAACGTGCTGGCAAACTGCATTACAGCCAAATGGAGTAATAAAATTGGGGACAAAATAATAATTTCTCCACCATCTGCATGGATAATACTCACGGAACTGGCTGTTGTACATGTTGTATCAAAAGGATTATTGTTTAAAGACAAGCTAGTAAATCAAATTTCTCTCCAGGGGTTGTTAAACATCCCCCAGCAGGTCACTGCAGCGCCACACTGCATTCCATCAAGTTAAAACCCAGCTAGGGGCCAAGGGCGTAAAGCTCACTCTTTTCACGTACTCCCAAAGTCCCCGAAGCTAAAGACATAAACCTTTGCTTTCCATGGAGAAGAACACCTGCTTGCCCTTCCGAGTTGGCTCATGGAACAATAAAGCAACAGAAATGAAAGGTGCTGTAACTAAGGGCATTTTCCTTAGAATTTTGCTAACTTCCGCCAGGTTCTGCTGATTTAGACCACAGTCACTCACCAAAATGCAGACAAGCAAAGATATGCCAACAAACACAAAGGGCACAATTGTATTTTTTGCACACTTGAAAGGCACTACAGGAAGGGAGAACTACTTAAAAGGATAGTTCATCCAATAAATGAAAATTACCCCATGATTTACTCACCCTCAAGCCATCCTTTAGGTGTATATGGCTTTCTTCTTTCAGAAGAATACAATCGGAGTTATATAAAAAAAAATGTCCTTGCTCTTCCAAGCTTTATAATGGCAGGAAATGGGTGTTGGTATTTAATAGTCCATTAGAAGTCCAATAAACCCAATAAACGGCATCCATCCATCATAAAAGTGATTCACATGGCTCTGGGGGGTTAATAAAGGCCTCCTGAGATGAATCTTATATAATTTGACACAAAACTTTATTTCTTTAAAGCAGCAGAAGTTTCTTAAAAGTAAGAGTTTCCTTGTATCTGCTATTAAGATAACATTCTGATTCAACTGACATTCATGTACACTGTAAAAAAAAATCTGTCAAATTCACGGTAAAATACTGGCAGCTGTGGTTGCCAGAATTCTACCGTATAAAATACAGTAGCAACGTTTTAGGTTTTACGGTTTTAACTTAAATTTACAGTTAAATACCGTAATTTCTTTAACTGATATAATCTTAATATACCAACCTATTAAAGTACTGAAAGCTGTTTTGTTCTTTTGAAATACACTGATAACCACCAAATGCAGGTGATGATGAGAAAGTCACATGATGAGCCAAAGCCCATCACAAGCAACTTTTAAACAATAGCATTTACAGAAGGTGCAGATGCAGTGTCATTCATACAAGCACTAAACACCATCATGGTGAGACTCCTTAAAATGAAATATGCTATAAACATTAATTTAACAACATTAGATGTAACATACAACCCTAATAAACATAACTGATAAGAAAAAACTAAGAAGAAACATAGTTATTTCAAAGAAAAAACGTCAAATTCAAACAGAATTTTAAATGGAACGCAGGGAATTCTGGGAACATCAGTTTACGGTTTTTCCCTGTAAATTTTACAGGAAGTTTCCGTTAACCATGTAACAGGTTTTTACCGTAGCATTTTCACAGTTTTTTACCGTTAAATCACGATCATTTTTTACAGTGTAGGGTTTACCAAAGTAGGAATGGAGTGAATAGGGCATAGTGATGCTCACTGTCAAATGGAATTCGTCCTCGGTGTGAATAAACTTGTACATGCAAAACAATCATTGCAACTATTTTTACTCTTAACTGAAGAATTTGTGAGCGTTTGACTTTTATAATTTTGGACACAAATGTAATCCTTCATTCAATGACAGCCTTTAGTTCTCATAGTAACATAATACATTCAAAAGAGTGGGAGACACTTATCCCAATTCTTATTCTAGGCATATTGATTTCATCTTGCTGTAGAGGGGGTAGGGGTCAATGCTTGTTATAGGCAGTGATGTCATGCCTGGTGTTAAAACTCAAATTAGATCTGCTTCTTAGGCCAAAGACAGAAGAATCTGCCATGACAGGCTGTGGACAGCTGTGTGAACCACCTAAATCACACCGCAACTAATATCTTCATTTAAATCAACAGACAGACTGCTTACAAGTAAAATGTAAATACACCATAGACAGACTTTTGTGCTTGGTCTGCAAAAATGAGTTCCCATAGGAAAAAAAATATTTCTCAGTGGTTGCATTTCCTAAGCTCAAGAGACTCATTTTAGTATCAACAGCATTTCAAATGTTTCTCCTAAAATTCCTTAGGAGATACTCTCAGGATTCTAAGGGGTGATTCTCTTATCCGTATGTCTCATTGAGATATCAGCTTTGTTTTAAGATGTCTTCAGTTTTATTTGAGGTGAAACGTTAACTTTTACTAATATTGTAAATACTAAAACTATAATTTAAATAGCATTAAACATTTCAGAATATCGAGGGTTACTAGTTTTAATGTTTAAATTTATCTTCAATGTTCAGCATTGTATATACACCACATTTTCCAAACACACTAGAAGGGACATACAAGTGCAAGATGATCTAGTAAAGAGCAATACATTTTATTTATTTTTTTTTTACAAATGCAACACTAGTGTACCAGTCTTTCTTTCTTTCCTTTTCTTTCTTTTTTTTTTTTTTTTTTTTTTACTTTGTTTTGCATTACAATTTTGTGTTTTAAAGCCCATTTGTGCATGTATGTAAATATAGATTATGGTTTCCTCTGTTAAATCACTGTGCAATTAAACACTATCTACATAAACAACTTCAAATATGACAATGCATGTATTGTTTTTGATTGAAACGGTTTGGATAAATGACATTGATGCTAACCAGAGGGAAGAAAAATAAAATAAAATAAGTGTTCTCTTTAACATTTCAAATATTTCTCTTAGACAGAAATTAGTTTACTTTGAGATTGAATGCAAACTTTTGCTTGAGTCGCCTGCTTCTCAAACTTGTCTCCAGAGACAAAAACTCTAACACTCTCACAATGGTCTCCTTTAAAACTTTAGACGAGATCTCAACAACTTTACACACCGTGCTCAGATTTTTCTCCTACACTAAAGACTTTGGTGGTCTTATATTTGTCTCCTCCAATGTTTCAAATAAGATCTCAACAACATTACAGACTGTGCTCAGACATTTTCTCCTACACTAAAGACTCGGGAACTCTACAAAGTGTGTACCAAGTCAAATGCCTCAATATGAGCTCAAACATTTCTACCATATAATATGTATATATAATCAAATTAGTCAATTAATAATCAAGATTGAGTCATAAGCCATTATGTAGTGTCTTTCAAGTACTTGACTTGGTACTTGACAAATATGAGCGATCCAGAGTCTCTAGCCAAGGAGAAAAATCTGAGCAGTGTGTGATGTTGTTGAGATCTTGTTCAAAACTTTGGAGGAGACAAATATGAGAACACCAGAGTATTTAGATTAGGAGAAAAATCTGAGCACAGTGTGTGATGTTGTTGAGATCTCTTCTAAAGCTTTAAAAGAGACAAATATAAGACCACCAGAGTCCTTTGTTAAGGAGAAATTTCTGAGCACAGTGTGTGATGTTGTTGAGATATTTTTTAAAGCTTTAATGGAGATCATTGTGAGAATGTTAGAGTTTTTGTCTCAGGAGACAAGTTTGAGAAGCAGGAGACTCAAGCAAAAACCTCCATTCAGTCTTAAAGTAACCTCATTTCTGTCAAGAGATCTCACTTTTGATTTTCCTTTCCTATAGGGTTGTTACAAGATACAGTATGTACACTGAGACAATGCATCATTTAACAGACTCACGTCTTACGAACAAACAGAACTTTGATTTGATTCATTCACTTCATAAATGGTACATTAAAAACAGCCATGGCACTGTCACTGTTCTACAGTGCATAGAATCATAGGATACTGCTACCATACCCACTTTGATATGGTACTGAATAATTTCCATATTCATGTACCATGGTATTTATATGGTACATGTCTATGAAACAATGCATTGTTTCAGTTTGATACTGATCTACGGTGTTCTCTTCGTTTCACCCTTCTGATCGGAAAATGCCATTACCTGCAGAAGCAGTCACTCGCAAGCTTCAAATGCAAGTGTTGAAATATTCTTCATCGCTGTGTTTTAGACAGTATTGCAAACCAAAAAAAAAAGTCGATTCATAGAAAGAACTGATACAAATGAATGATTTATTCGCAAATCGACTAGTTTTAATTCTAAACAGATATGCCACATATGATTGATGAAATATTTTAGATCAGTACATGGATTTGTCACTCAACAGAAAAGTATTTATCAGTCAAATTTTACTGGGGCACAGTAGATTTTTACTGCTCGTAACTTTGGCAATTGTAAAATTGTGTGCGCGCTGGGAAAGAGATACCTCGAGCTTGTGTGGCAGTATCAGCGAGTCTCAGAAACTAAATAAGGTTTGGGCACTTTTTGGAAGGGCAAAAAAGTCGCTAAAGGCATCTGCAATGTCGCTGTGTATCTCCATTTCTCCAACTACGGGCTAGGCCATGGGTCAAACAGAAAATTAATCGCGCATTAATAAAATTTGTGCGTTAAAATGAATTTGCATTAATGTGTTATTAACACGTTAACTTTGACAGCCCTATAGTCACAGTTTTGAGTGGCCTACAGTTACTATGTTCAGGGGCTTCATGCACTCATTATTTTTGAGGGGGCACGAGTTGGGAGCAGGGGAGGGGTCGTCATGTGACACACAGCAGCCACAACAGCGCTTATTATTTATATTTTCCTTTTTTATTCGAAACATTCTCAAACGCATTAACTTTTTCATGAAATAGCTTGATTCTCACCTTTATAAATTATGCTCTATAGTGGACGATGGTTGAAGTAGCCTAATAATGTAATCTATTAAGTGTATCAAATGTAATCAGTTACATTACTTTAATAAAGTAATTGAAAAGTTAGACTACTTATTAAATTTAGTAAAGTAGGGTAACTTGTAATCTGTAAACTATTACATTTCCAAAGTAACCTTCCCAACACTGCAGATTTTATATTTAATGTGAATTTAACATTGAAGGCTAATGTGAATAAAAACATTGCAAGTTAGGCTACTAATCATAACACTTTCATTGTACAGAAAGAGAGCAAAAAGATCATTTTCACTGACAGTCTAGTTCAATCACTGAAGCTGTTTACACTATGAAATTAATATCTTACAGATTCGTACACACATTTGCACTTTGTTGTTTCTGACGAGAGAATTCGCCAGAAAGAGGTATTCGGTCAACAAGCGAGTGAAGAAAACACCGGCATTTTAGAGATGCGTGATTGTATTAAATATACAAAATATTAATCGACTATTTTTTTCTATTGGAAGCTGCATTCAAAATCCACTTGGCTCAGAAATCTGAGGGGGCACATGCCCCCTCACTTTGAATGGGCATGACGCCTCTGATTATGTTGGTCATATAAGACCATTTTTGGCAAATATGCTTCTGTCACGGTGCACACACGAGGGGGACACAGGAACAGGCAGACGAGGACGTAAACTCAAATAATAGTCTTTACTGAACACATCAAGGCAGGGCAAGACAAGGCTTACAGACAGGAAACACCGGGGGTAATGAGTAGACCAGACGAAATCAAACTGAACAGACAGGACTATAAATACACAAAATAATCATAGATAATGAGACGAACACAGCTGGACAAGAATTAACTAATGATTACATTTAACAAGGACAGGAAACAAACCAAATATGGACACAAGAGGCAGGAACACATGACACACACGAAAGAGGACTGACAGCTTCACAGTGTTATGCATTAATTTTGACATGATTGATGTTTTTCATCTTAAAACAGTGGTGGTCTCATACAGTCTGACTCAATTAAATGGAGCTTTGCCAATAGGATGCCTTGTCCTGGGGCAAGATCATAACATGAGCCCAATTAATAGTCTCCACAAGAGGCCACAATGCAAACATTCCACAAGTGTCTAGGGCAGGGCACTGTGTCTACTGTGAACCCAAATCATACTGCAATGTTTTCATTGGGGTCTCAGCTCAAGTGGTTATAGTATTCCGAGGCAGGCAGGGAGAGCGAGACGGATGGAAATGCTAAACAGTCATCCTAAACTCTCAGCAGACCACTTGCATAGCTACTTGCATGACTGCAAGTGTTCAGGTCAGTACTCAAAAGTGCTAGTTTCATGCTCCACAAACAGAACATTAACTTTCGGTTCATGAGATGGACGTTTTTTGCAAATTTGCGCACTGACAGATCTGAGTATGTTGGAAACCTACCTGTATTAGTACCCTGAATACTTTTGTTTCTCTTTAGAATTAATGACTGGTGACATAAATATTCCAGTGACTTATGTTTGTATCACAGTACAATTCCCATTGCTTACAGGAGAAGAGAGCAGCTGAGCTTTCCATTGTTTATGAGCAGCACTGGTGTGTATATCAGAGGCTGAAGGTGGTCCGATTCCTTAAGGAGCGAAGAGGTGTGTGTATATGTATGTGTGTGTCAGAGCTTGGGAGGTTGTGATTAAAGTATTCTCTGAGAGGAAAGACCACCAGGATGCTGTGCATGTATTTTTGAGTGAATCTATGCTTGTATGAGTCTGTGAAAGAAAAATGGAGGAAAAACCCCAATAGCTTTATTCTCAGCTGCTTGATTAATAGAATCTTTATTTATCTGTATTCTGATGAAGATTGAATTAGGTCAGACAATGCATAGACACCTGCATGTGATTATACATTTGTGTATTTTCTGTACACAAGATTTTCTGTTGTTTTTCTTGCAAATAATATGGCTGTCAGTGACTATGCCAAACTGTTGATCTTGACCTGCTTATCTTATCTGTAACATTGGCTGCTGTGCTTTGCCAAACCCAACATCCATTAATATTGATTATTTTCTTCATAAAACTTGGTCTTTTGCAATACACTGTTATCAGAGTATGCTCCTCTGCAAAACCATAATGTACAGGGCATTTTAAATTTGAAGTAAACACATACAGATGTAGAGATAATTCTTGATAAACAGAGGCTGTGATATGTTTAGGACTGTTGTTTGAACATGTTACAACAACACTGGCATGTTTATAATATTTAAGAGTTGTAATGCTCAGAAAGTAGCATTTATGTAAGGACAAACCCAAACTGATATCATATGTTCTTTTGACTGGATGATAAGTGTATCTAATAATGATCTCCTGTTATAGGCCTATTGTTTGTTTTGAGCACCAAGCAATCATGATGCTGCAGGCACTGAAAAACCATGACCTTTGGAAAGCATTAGCAGGTTCCTGCGGCGTTTAGTTTGACTGTTTCTAATGTTTGGAGGAGAAACAACACAATATAATGTAAATAATCACATTTATTCCTCAAATAATATTTGTTATTGATGTTTCTAAGCAGGCCAAAGGTACACCATAACAACTTATTTCAAAAAGCTCTAGCATTTATATATTGTTAAGGTTAATGTGTCTAATGTTAATGTATCTATATTATTATATTTATATATAATTATTAGAGATGCCTGATATTATATTAACTAATATCTTTTTATTTACATATTTACATTTACATATTTTTTTATATTGAAGTGACCTGTCATATAATCCTCACTGAAAGTTAATTTTTAAAAACACTAATTAAAAAGAAAAAATTATAAGCTATTACAAAATTTAAAAAGGAATATCTATTCTGTAGTGTATATATATAATATATACGTTGTGATGTCTAAATTCACTTTTAGCATTTAAATGATTGGCAAATAATATAGAAATTTAACAAAAAAAAAATAAAAAAAATAAAGTTTTTAAATAGAGACCTGCATGTCATATGTGGGGGTAAAAAAACAAGATATCATGTCCATGAATTCAGAATATGTTCCCTTGACTTATTAATTCATCCCCTCATTTTGGATAAAATTGCACCAAGAGAAAAAAAAAATTGGTTGGTCAAATTAGTTTCAATTACAAATGTTCACTGGCTAAAACCGACACTTGCACAAAGTTTGTTCTGTGTAATAAAGATAGCATGTCTTCCATAACGCCTTAAAACTTGACAAGCTGATTTAAAAAATCATGTACTTCCATGGGCAACCATGACAGGGCAATCACACAACATTACAATCCGTGGTAGAAAAGTGCAACCTCCCTGCACATAAATTTAGCATGATGTTTGTAACCTCAGCCTGAACCGTACTCTGGGAGGAAAAGAAGCAAGTTCCTGATGGATTACTGAGCAATGACCTTTAGGCACGAAGTGATGAATATGTCTGAAGACATCTGTGGGACTCCAGAGTCATAAGCAATGGCATTACTAGCAGAAACCAGACACTAATGAGTGCATTATTGCAAAATACCAGCATCTAGATATTGTCATTAACATTAGCTGAGAGTGAAGTGATGAGGGTTGTGTGGGAATTTTTAGGTGTGTACTGCAAATGAGCATCTGTTTCTTGGAAAGTTTCGTTAAAGAGTGTTTTTCATATTGATTAGCGACAGCTTGCATTCTTGATCATTTATAATAGTAACAAATAGGGTTGATAAAACACTGTGCTATGTGAATGCTGAGCATGCATTTTCTCTGAGTGAGATTTATGCAGTTGCGGGTTTATCGCTTGGCTAATAAGGTCACATCTGGTAACATTTAAAAACAGCTTTATTAATGGATGCAGTAAAATTTTACAGTGACACGACACTTTCCTGCATATTTCCTTTCATCCCTGTCAATAGCAGACACATATAGGCAACATATTTGTTCTGAAAGAAACGACATCTGATGAAAGATGCATAAATTCTGTCCACTTCGAATGGTCAAAATGCAATAACACTTTATTTGAAGCATTGTGCATGTAATGCATAATAAAGGTATTCATAATTTACATTACAGTGCATTGTATCTTTTCAAAAATAATTGTAACCAAAGTTAAAATGCATTATAATATTTGCAGATTCCTTGTAGCATCTACAGTTGTTTGTTTGTCATTTATTTTAAAGTGTTATACTTTTTAAAGGTGTAAAAATAATAAGTATTAGTAAATAGTAAAAAAAGTAAAAAGTATTATAAATTATAACTATGGTTATGAATATTCATGTGTTAAAATGCTTTTATAATGCAAGTGTTTAAAGATGATTTGTTTAAAATTTTCACTTTTGGATTTCAATTGTGTGTAAATGTATTTATCTAGGTCAAGACTAAATGAAAGAGTGACATGATAAGTTAGAAATAGTAGCAGCTAGACATTGTCTGTAACTGCCCAGCTGCCTGTTATTAACCTGAGATTGAGCTAGGACCATCTTATGTCAAAATAATGCTTTTTCTACACATGGTTATGCTTAAAGCAGAGAATAGATTAGTTGGGCTAAGGGTAGTACAGATAACAGAGAAACCAGTCAGGTTCTGATAATCATACACATACAGAACAGCAAATGCAAACCCACCCTATTATTCTAGGCTATCATGTAATAACCCTACACAATAATTTGCCATGTGTAATTCCATGAATAACCAGATAGTAAATGTCTAATTGCTATTTAACAGAATTTATTCAGCTCAATGCATAATATGACTTCATAGTGACCGTAAAAGCAAAGTTCTCACAAAATTTCCTAACCCAAAGCTATTTAGATGATTCATAGTCCTCTCATGGGAGTTGCGACAATGGTATTTTTATAGATGATTGTGGATTGCAGAGTTATTAACTGATTATGTGTGTATCCATTGCAATTGTATGACTTTTTATTTCTTCTGAAAGACAGTTGGAGCAAAACATTAATTTCAAAACACATATAATAATATAATGTGTAAAGTATTTTTTCATTGTTTCAAGACATACAATACAAAAAGAATAAAAGACATCATTTATATAGGGACATTTTTAGATGTTTCTTATGCTCATCATGCCTGCATTTATTTGATCAAATAATTAAATAATTATATTGTACAAAATATTTCAATTTAAAATCACTTTTAACTAACTTTATTTGAATTGAACTGTATTTGATTTCTTTGGGGTGAAAGCTGAATTTACTCTAGTCCGTAATATTTATGTGGAAACATTATTATTATTATTTTCAGGATTTGATGAATACATACTTCAAAAGTACAGCATTTATTTTAAATTGAAATCTTCTGTAACATTATGAATGTCTGTCACTTTTGATCAAATTAGTGGATCACCGCTGAATAATACTATAAACCCAGACTCTTGAAAGATGTATCTATCCCCTTTTCTGTCTATTACCATATAGTCATTATCCTCCCCTAAATCTTATTAGCAACAGGTAAAACACATTTAATGGAGGACTCTTAGGTAGAGAATGTGACTGTTCTTGTAATCTAAAACAGAAACTTTATTGCTTGAGGGCTCGACATATGCAATTTCTTTAGCATGTGCCTGTGGGAAAGAAAAAGGGAGAGAGAGAAAGCAAGTGAGATGCAATTATGTGGGCCTGAAGTGATAGCTGATATCATCTAATCAAAGCGGTAAAATAAGAAGGGCAGGGCTCAGCTCCACAGCTGCCCAGAACGAAAACTTAGCATTTCTCAGAGGAGAAGAGAACGAGAAATTGCTCTTACAGCTCACAGATGGGAGTTGAGGGAACAAAATCTGGCAGAGACAAAAGGGGGCTAGGAATTTTAACAGTCTCCCCACATCTGTTTATTTAGAGAAGAAACCATTGTGTCATTCGGTTATTCTAAGCATTGCGGTGGCCAGCGTTCAGGCCCACAGTGATCACTTCAACAAAGTGGCCCCATTACACTACAGGGGCTGTGGCCGTAATGTCCCAAAAAGGGGAATAACACCAAAGATTTCTGCGTTCTTTACATCTCCATAACCAGACAGGTCAGGCCAGGCTTTTTTGCAACAACTGAGGGCAGAGGGCAAAAAGATAGGTTGGTTGTGGAGGTGGAGTCCTGCATGCCATTTTTGACACTTACACTTTATCGTCACATGGTTACTAAATGTTCAGCGAGCTTGTGTTTGACAAGCTATGCCTCTTTACCAAATACCAATACAGGGCAGGCAAGGTGTTGCAAACTCAGAGAACATCTTCCCACCATAGCCACAGCTTGACAGGTGTGGTTATATTTTATTTGGCTGTGAATATTTTATACTCTCTAAACTAATAAGCTTTTGAAGAATTCATGTACAGTAATGAATGCAGCTTGCCAAAAACATCAACAAATTGGCGAATTAACTATTATGAAAGGATAGCAAAGCAGTTCATAATTGCATGTGGGTGTGGGAAACAACATGCGCCGATAATTTAGTGCAAGTTTTAAGCAATTACTCATCTGAATTATTTATACACCTGACCTCGTAGCCAAAGTTTTAATCGACACGAAAAAATCTGCGTTTATGTGACTTTAACATTGCGCTTTGATTTCTAAATACCATTAATGCCCATAAAGAATGTTTGTGGTTGCCACTCGTTTTTACTGTCAGGCTTTGTTGTGTCTCGTGCAGAAAAATTCTTCCATGCTGCACTCCATGTTTGTTGGATTAAGGTCATGTCTGTGAGGGGTTATGTCTTTATTGGCCGGCCCCACATGGCATTCTTCCCCTCTTTGCAATGGTATGACGAGCCCTTAGGCCTGTATAAATAGTCACTTATAGTATGGAAAGGCAAGGGGGCCATGTGTTGGAACAGCTGGTCTGTGTGTGTGCGTGCGCTGATCAAGGGAGTTGACTTGGCCATAGGTTCAAACAGGACTTGGCAAGATACAATATCTGTCCTCCTATCTGGTGTCAGTCAGAAGATGGGATGGCAGCTGATGGCAATTCTGGAATGAAATGAGAGTGAATAAGGTTTTTAGTCAACATCCTCCCTGATTGCAATATTGAAGGCTGGATTCCAGAGGACACTCCACATAGATACAGATTATCCTCCCTGAAAAGCTCAGTGGCTTAGTGTTGGTTTTTGACTTTGTATTACTCATGAAAAAGAATGATGGAGCTCAGTTATGCCCAGGTTAAAAAGATTATGTTTTTTTTCTTTAAACCAGTACTGGTTATGTTTTGTTGCATTTTAAAATTAGTTTCTCAGTCGACTTCAGCAGCAGCTCATTTCTAAGTAGTTCTTGACAACAGTATAGGGCAGCTGTCTATATCTCTATCATGGCGCTAACAACAGTTGTTGGTGTGTTTAGAGCCACAATAAAACCAAGAGCAGCTGTGCTATGTCACAACTTCCTGTTATTATAATTTCAATCATAATTTGGAATCTTATAAGAACCAGCTAAGAATCAATTAAGATCCAAATGTATAAACTGAAATGTCCTTTTTTCATTTGTTTATTTTTTGTTTGTTTGTTTGAATTTTTGGGGGATTTGTTTATCCAGAAGGATCTTAACAGGTTTTCAGAGGATTCATATTTGATCCATATAGAATGGTCCAAAATAGGTCAGAAATCATTAGGAATACTTTAGTGTGTATTTACAGTTTTTGAATGGCACTAAAACTGTGCAGCATGCTTAGCAAGGAATCTCAAAAAAAGTCTAGCCATTTGACCTGGTCCTGCTGGAACCCCAATATTTCCTAAAAACTATTCAACAGAAAAAAAAAAGATTAATGAATGAAAATGTACAACAATTTATTGATTAGTTTTTTTTCTAAATATGTTGCTATGTTGTACTATTGATAGCCATGTTGTTTGATTTGTTCATGTTCATGTTCTGGCTGTATAATTTCTGTGTTTTACTATGTGAATATTGTTCCTCCACTACTGCCATGATACAATGAAAAAGGGAAAAAGTTATCTGAGTTTATTCTAATTACAGCACGGGCGAGTTTTTGTTTGGGGTCATCCATCAGGGTCAGGAATTTCACAACAGCACCCCATGGATTATTGTAAGGAATCTGTTTCTCATTAAGGTGTAAAAAAGTGTAAGAAAGGTATTCTTAGATTAGAGCATAAAATGAAGGTCTCCCTCAGCTTAGACCTCTTTTAAATCTAAAAGAAGCTTTTACTGCAGTGAATTCAGGTATTAAGAGAAAATTGGAAGAATGGTGTTTGATGCCTAATGGTAAAGCTGGAATTGTTACTTGTTGCTAAGGTGGTTGTTGATCTCACTATTAGATACAGAGTGAAGCAACTATTATCTCTAGATCAAATCATTGTGCTCTCAAGACTTTTGATTCATGGGGTATAGAGTTCCCTACATCCATCACCTGGAACTGGTGCAAAAACGTCATTGTCAGATCTGACCATCCGTAACTGACATTGAGCTCATTGTTTAGGGTCAGAAGCTCACTGCACAGTGGCCTAAAGGTACATTCCTAACTCCAGAGTTTGAAACACAAACCCTCTTTGTGCTAGGTGGACCCGCTGATCCTCCGTCCTAAGCATCAGCAAATGCCCCCTTTTCATGTTCAAGTGTGAACTTGCATGTTATCATTTTACACATAAGGAGTCCACCTTTTTCACGGCTCACGGGTACATTTTATATCTGAACCCATTGTCGATGTTGCTGCTAGCCAATGTCTCTTTTTCTATTGTAATTGACGAGACACGGTGCAGTGAGCCAGGAACTATCATTTTCAAACACATTCCTTGTCTGGATCAAGCTGAAATAACATTAGCCCAAAAAGCATTTTCAACTTGCTGTGATATGTAAGGATTTATTTTATAAGATCTTGTCCAAAAACTTATAAAATGAAAACTGGCATGTTAACAGCTTTGTATTTTCAGCAAAGGCCAAATGTTAATTATATATCTCTTGAAATAAATACATTACAGATGCAGGGACATCTGATAAAAAGAAAACTGACTTTCCACAACACACTTGTTACATTCCTTCATGAAAACTCATGCAGTTAGATTTAATGAGCATGGACGGAAACTCACACTTGAGTTGCAAAAAGATTGACTTGGTCAAATTAAGACTCATAAACAATTGACTCTAAATTAGAAGTGACTTTACAGAAGTCTTTAGGTCTACAAGGAAATTGTCTCTTGTTCACCCTATACTATATAGTGTATGTATGTTACTTTATGCAGTATACACTTCCGTTCAAACATTTAGAGTCAGCAGTTTTGTGTGTGTGTGTGTGTGTATCCAGCAAGTATGCATTAAGTTGATTAAAAGTAACAGTAAATACATTTACAGTGTCAAAAAATATTTCTTATTTTAAAGAAATGCTTTTCTTTCAAATTTTCTATTTATCAAAGAATCTTGGAAAAAAAGTATATCGTGGCTTTCACAAAAATAGTATGCAGCATGACCGTTTTCAACTTTGATAATTATGATAAATGTTTCTTGAGCAGCAAATCAGCATATTAGAATGATAGATCATGTGACACTGAAGACTTGAGTAATGCCTACTGAAAATCCAGCTGTCATCACAAGAATAAATTTATTTTTTAATCTAATAAAAATGTATTTTTAGTCTAATAAATAAATCTATGGTGAGCCTTAGAGAAAAAAAAACATTAAGAAATCTTACTGAACAGATTATCTTAGGCCCTATTTACTTTTCATTTTGCAGCTGTTTAAAATAACTATGAAAAGCATACATTGCTTGAAAAAGTCATTAAACAATTTGTGTACTGCTTTTACAATTGTTTATTTTTATTTTTTTATTTTTTCTGGAATAGGCCTGTTAGGGCTCTCAACACAAAACCTAAACACTAGCCTAATTGAAACTTAGTGCAAACGTGCAATCCTGTTCAAGAAGATAGTTGCTGGTATATAAATATTAATGTAGCCTATATTCACAAAATCAACTGTGATGCTGCTCAAGATCGCAAATCATACATTTTCTACAAAGTCTGAGAAAGGACAGTATAGTTGGGCTTTCTAACCACATTCTGCTCTGAGGTAGGCTAATCCAAACATTTTGGAGAGCGACCATTCCTGACCCATCACGCCCCACCCCCATTCTCCCGCCCCTAACTTGACGTCGAGGTTTGCAACAACAAACGGTCTGACCAATAGGAATCCCTAAAACTTCCGCAGGAGTACAATGGATAAAGCAAAACTATCAGGTCAGAAAGGGGCCAGTGTGTGAATTTGAACGCCGTGTTATTATCTGTTCGCGTCCCGATGCGTACTTAATTACGGACGACAAGCGCACGCCCGTTTTAAGTATCAGTTAAATCGAGGAAGCGAGATGTTAGTAGCTCGCGAGCGCATTCGGATGTGAGCGAGAGACGCGAGAGGATGAGCTCGTGAGCTCCTCACTTCTGCCCACAAGAAAGAGGTTGAAGGAGGAATCACCGCACTGTCACACTGACACGAACCGGGAAGATGGAGTGAACAAGCTGTTTGCTGGAAAAAGCACTTCTCGTAATTCAGCCTTCTTTTTAAGAACATGGATTACAGGAAAATGTCTTTATAGATTCACCGCAATTGTGGAACAAACTTTTTCTTTTGGATGGACCTTGCAAACATAATCTGAGCTAGGGATTTTTTTCCCTCGCTAGATGCAATGGAAATATGAAATATGCATGCTTAAAACTGACCTGACGCCAGCCAAACGATTACAGACTTCGATATGGCAACTCGTGCAGGTTTGGTTCGTGGCGCGCGCACATTCATTTGGCCTTTCGCTTGTGTGCTTGTGTGTTTTAGTTGTTTTTCCATCGCCTCCTCCAACCACCACGGCCGACGGTTGATCTGCTGGCAAGCGATACTGAACTGCCAGTCGGAGTCAGAGTGTCATTACGCTTATGACCAGTATTTGCACGCCTGTGACTCGATCCTGAGCGGCCAGAGGAAGAAGTGTCCCAGTCACTGCATCTCGTCGCTGGTGCAACTGAACCTGACCAAGAGCGGCCCGGCGCTGGAGGACTGCAGCTGCGCCTCGGACCCCCGCTGCCGGGAGATCAAGCGAGCCATCGAGCCGTGCTTGCCCAAAACCAGCAGCATGGGTTGCACCGAAGCCCGGCGCCAGTGCGAAAGGGACATCCAGTGCCGAAGGGCCATGGGCGATTATTTACTCCACTGCGGGAATCTCTTCAGCGGCTCTAGCTGCTCGAACCCGTGCCGCAATGTCATCGCCAACATGCGCAAACTTCCCAAAGCTCAACTCCTGGATACTTGCGTCTGTGATGGCTCAGAGCGGACTATCTGCGAGTTCATCAAAAATAGTATGAAAACGCTTTGCTTTGACTCTCCCCCCGTGGATGAAGAAGGCTCCAGTGGGTTGGACGATGATGAGCCCGATGATGAGGATTACCCAGAACCAGAGCCCACGAGGAACACAGGTTCTGCTTTTGTGGCATGTTCTGTTTTGACTGTGGTGGCATCCATTTTGGCTCTAGTGCCGCTTCCTTGATCACTTTGAAGTCGAGTTAATGATCTGCTCCAACGGCTGTTCGGGAATAGTGCATTTTGTCATTTTTCTCCTGTTTTCCAGTTCCTTTATGGCATGCTGTTTGAACATTTATTGCTTAAAACGATGTAGTTTTTATTTTTATGTGTAGCAAGCAATCCAGCATTGATTGTCATTTTCATTAGGTGCTATTATTATTTTTTTAAGTTACTAGTGGCTTTCCCAGTAGTTACTGGTATCTATCTATCCCACTTTTTTTCCAGCAAACTTTCTTATCTCACTAGTTACTGTTGCTTTTACTGATCATATGTAATGACAAGTCAGAGTAGCTACTTTTGTGGCTGTAAAATTAAATTAAATTACAAAACGTACTGAAAGGTTACCAGTAGGCTAGTGTGTATAACCACAGCTCCACATAGAAATTAATGGCAAAAAATAGACAATTTCATATAAGTAACAACGGATTAGTTACTTGACATGACTTGGGATAGCAACTAATAGCAAAATTACAAGTAACTAATGAATAAATACTAATTCCTGAAGAATTGAGTGAATCGAAGAAAAGGTCATTGTTGGATTACTTGCTAGCAAAAAAAAAAAGTACTAGTAACATAAAAATAAAACAAAAATGTTAGTTTTAAGGAATAAGTGTAAGCACAGCTTGACATGATTTTTCTCCAAAGAGTACAAGTTAAGCTTTGTGTGACACTGAGGTGCAGTTCTTATCCAGAAATTGTCACACTGTACATGTGTTTTGATTCACTATGCAAATTTACAGTTACAGATTCGGCCCAGGTGAACAATGCCTTGTCTAATGAAAGTTTTAATTATCAAGCTAAAATTCTGATTCTGAAGTTAAGAGCAGGGATACAAAGTACTTTAGGTCAGTCAACTGCCTTAAACACCAGCTTGCCTATTTCAAGTGCTATTTTGTAAAAGACAAATTTATTTCCTTAAAGATATAGAAACAGCTTATTTTGTTACCTAGACATTTTAACAGCAAAAGTTGTCATTATAAAACTGTGCACTGCCAATGTAAAACTAGATTTTTTTAAATATGTAAAGTATTTTTATAAAGTTGCAATTGACTTTGGATAAGTAACTTCTGTAAAAAGTGTTTGGGATGCTGGAATGATATGGGAGTAGATCTCTATATTAGCTAGTAACGTTTGATACCTTTTTATGAAAGTCCTAGAGATTCAAGAGAGAGAACTTTATTTTTGTCTTAAAATAACAAAACAAATGGTGATGATTCCAGCTTTAAAGGGAAGTTAAATGTTTGCTGTAATTATTTTTCTTTTAAGATATTGTACAGTGTACAGATTTTCAGAGAATCTTTTAATTGTTATCTAAGATGAACTATTTACTGTGTAGAAATGTCTAAATCCACTGTATGACTGCCTCAGTGATGTGCTTTTTATAGAAGGCATAAAAACTAAAGTACAAAGACTCAAACCGGATATGTGTGATTTTTTATGTTTGTTATATTTCATAGTGTCATTACGAAGTTTCACTGTATTGACCCCATGCATGGGTTCCAATGCTGAATTTACTAGCTAGCACAACAGAGCTTTTCAGGAACAGATTAAGTATCACACGCATAAGGAGCTTGAAGCGCTGACACACGGCTTGGCAAACAGAAGTGTTTGCTGAAGGCATAAACTCTGATATTTGGATATCTTTAGAATGTGAACACAAAAGAGCGAGTGGCTTTTCCCTGGGGTGTCCGTGTTGCATCTGGGCCAAGACAGACAGAGGTTTATTTATTTTGCGATCACTGTGTTTGCTTACAGGCCTTTGTCTGCACGCCACTACTGCAAGTATAAATCAGGACTTTAGTTATTCTAAACTAACAGAGAAACAGTAACACAAACTGCAAATTGATTATCTTGTGACAAGTTCTATATTTAAGTGGATTAAGCATTTTAGAGACAAAATTGGAAAGCCAGTAGAAATTCACTGTCAGAAGGGTGTGGACTGTGTAGGATAAACTTGAACTTTACAGATTTTAGATGCTACTTTTTCCAAAAAGCAAATTCATTTTATCTGCAGTGTAACTGGTGGTCCTTGCTTTAACCGGCTTAATAAAGAAAATATGTATCTTAAAAAAAAATATATGTATCTGGGATAAGTTATACAGTACATCCAAGTTGGTTTTGTAAATGGTGAAAGACTTGAAGAGAACTACTCTAATTTTAAGTTAAATATTTCTTCCATTAGAAATTTGCAGTCGTTTTAAATTATAGTTTGTCCTATAACATATAGATGTTTCTTTATGGATTGTATAAATTGCTGTTGCATGTATTTCCATTTTATATATGAACAAGCTATACATAAACAAATTTGTGCCAAGTAAGAAGTAATGGCTTGCTTGATTGTTGGTAAATGCTTTCCGCAAAGAAACAAATTACATGTTTGCAGGTTTTCATCTGGGGCTTGAGGGTGCATATATGTATGGTGGCCGAGAGAGCTCAACTTCAGAAGACACATGCAAATAGAAAAAGCACCAGCAAATCAAGAAAACATCTTCATCAATGTCACAGCAGGTGCTGCAAATGCTCACAACACAACCAAATAAAGAATTGTATTTGCAGCGCGTTTATTTTTATGGTTGTGTTGTGAGTATTTGCAGAGCGTTTCTTTATTTGGTTATGTTTTGAGCATTTGCAGCGCGTGTGTTGTCAAATTGATGAAGTTGTTTTCTTAATTTGCAGGTGTTTTTTCTATTTGCAGCGCATTGAGCTCTCTCGGCCACTGTATATATGGATATATTGTTGCCTCCATGTCATTTAATCATGTGCAGCTAGGCCTTTCTCTGTCTCTCAGCTCCATGCTGTTAAAACCCACCACTCTTATTCTCCCACTCTTGTCACCAGGGTCTTCAAATGGGGGTGATGGTTGCAAAATGTTTTATTAGAGTGGGGACAAGGGCCCTTCAGCCAGCTGAATGGAGGAGAAGTCGAGTGGCACTTTTGTCATGGTAATGTTAAGCACATAATAGTTCAACAGCACAATGTCTAGGCACTTCATTCCTCTAGAGCTCGCTGACACCTCTTCAGAGCCGAACCACGGGGTATCATGTGGGAAAGATCCTCTGGCCCCCGGTCCACATACTCTATGCAGTCCCCACTGCTGCCTATGTACTTCATCATCTTTGGGGGGTAGTCGAAGACCAAATTTTTTTCCCTCTTGCACTCAGTTTCAGTCCATGCAATAGAGCCCAGCATGTGCCATATGAAATAATGAGAGAGCACTCAGAATGACCAATAGGATGGAACAATTGAAATCAAGCATCTAAACTAGTAATGTCATTGTGGCCTCTTCAATAAAAAGTTGGCCATTTTATTATTTTCTTTTTTTTTTTGCTATAACTCTCCTGCAGTGGCATTGTGGGTGAAAGAGACTACTGCCATGGAAGTGTATTTCAAAGTAATGCAGTTAATGACTTTAATTCTCAATGTTTTATCTTAAGTGTACAGTTTGGTGTTTGATGGTTAGGGTTTAAATAAGAAATCTGACTTTATTAAATAAAAAAATTCAAAACAATACAATACAAGAAATTAAGTGTTTCAAAAATGTATTTAAAAGGTTAGTTATTGTGGTAACACTTTAGTATAGGAACCAATTCTCACTAGTTGCTTATTAGCATGCCTATTTTTAACATATTTATTTGTACTTATAAAGCACATATTCTGCATGACCATATTCTACATCCTTAATCCTACCCATTACCTAAACTTAACACCTACCTTACTAGCTATTAATAAGCAGAAATTAGAGTTTAATTGAGGCAAATGTCGTAGTTAATGGTTTGTTAATAGCGAGAAACGGACCTTAAAATAAAGTGTGACCATTACTGTTGTTTATTTTTTTTAGTGTTCACGTTCAATGAAGGTTTTATTTTAACAAAATTCAAAACAAAAATGTAGATTTAGATAATGCACCAATTGTCTTGAGGCTGTACACTTCACTTGTTGTGTTTTCAATTACCTCTTGGCAAAAAAAAAATTGTTCCACGTCCAAGAGGTACGGGAAAGCGACAGGAAACCTCACAGCAGGGCTTTCGAGTTATATTTTAGCAACGTTTTGCAACTATTCCTTAGCCCATAAAATTGCAATACTTTTGTCGTAGTGCTCAAGCATAGGCTCGACTGAAGCATTGTTGTTGTCAAAGTTGTTGTTGTGATGAGACATGTAGACAGGTGGTATGGCTGAGCCTGGGCTGAGCATTGAAATGGAAAGCTCATTGCATAGAATTTAGACTAATCCTTTAAAGTTAGCACAAGGTATTTAATAGTAAAGTTGCTGGCTGAGGCCCCCTGTATAGTCTTACTCATAAGTAACAGTTGTTTTCTAAATGATACGATGGAAGGTATGAGCTGGTCTCGGGTGTTTAAACATCTTGTGTGTTTATTAGTTGTTCTATATGGATTTTTAACTATTCTTTCCTTTTTCCACCCACACTGTGCATATGTTCCCTTTTCTGACTTGAAGAAACTTCTCTTTTCTTTGTTCTTTGGTCTGTAGAGACAAATCAGGTTTTTTTTTTTTTTTTCTTCAAGCTGCCACTTTGATTTCATCATGGAAGACCTTTGTTGAGTTCACAGCTCTTTGAAATAAGTAAAAAGACCTATGTTCTGGCTCTCTCGAGGGGTCTGCCGCTTTTCCCTGGGTGCGAAAGCTCAGGATTAAGCCAGTCACAAAGAGGTCACTTACCTGAGAATTCGCTAAGAGCATCTCCTAAATCTGCACACTGTATTTAGTGCAATAGAACAAGCTTAATGTCCCGTTCTTATATTGTTGGAACACCATTTTGTTAGCATTGTTGTAAACACTGACACGAGTATTGGTGAAAGTGAAGCATGTCTGTTCTTTCTCCATGGCCATAACAAAAAAGATTTTGAAATGGCATTTACATAGTTCAGAGTTTCCTAAATTAGGCTTAAAATATAAAATTGAAATAAATTTTAAAATAAAAAACAAAACAAAAACAAATGAATTATGACATGTAGGTAATAAACAAATAAAACTTACTATTATTTGACATTGGGGAACCTTGAACATGCTAATGTGGTGTTATATTATTGAAATTTTAACTTAAAATCTTAGGGGGGCTGGTAAATACTCTAAGGGTATTCTAAGGCTGACAAAAAGCCTCTGCCTTAGTTGGTCGCCGTTATGTACAGAGAGAGTTCACCCCAAAATGACAACATTTACTCACCCTTATGTTCCAAACCTAAATGAATTTCTTTCTTCTGTTGAACACAAAAGAAGATATTTTGAAGAATATTGGTAACCAAACAGTTGCTGGTAGCCATTGACTTAAATATTATGGAGAAAGAAAAAAAAAAACTATGGAAGTCAGTGGCTACCTATGTTATTTTTTGTTCAAGAGAAAAAATAAATCCATACAGTTTTGGAACAACGTGAGGGTGAAACTATTGCTTTAAAACTCATTGGTGAACTGTAATGTAGCATGATATCATTGTGTTTATTTTAATAGGCAATTTAATAATACAAGCTTGCAAGTCATTTCTATTAATTTGCATGACATCTGTGTGAGCTGTTAAACTGACCGAAGTTCAATGTTCATATGTTACGGCTGAGCTCTTGAGAAGCTTGGTGTTTTTATATTTTATCACTGTTCATTCTTACCATGAAGTTGAACAGCTATACAGGTAAATGAGAATAATGAAGTAATCCATGCATGCTGTAACATTTGGCTCTAGTGGAACAGAGGAACTTCGATCACTCTTAAGGGAATAATGGCAAATGAAGGAGATGTTTGGCCGCTTGTTTTCACTCAGGAGGATAATGAGGTGATGGAGGGAGAGGTGTTTTTTACTAGAGCAGCCCATTGCCCATTTTTTGTACCAACAGCCATAAAATCCATCTGACAGGCAGCACAGGGGAGGGAAGCGTGCAGACGCAGGAGGAGAAACCCCTAAACTGGGTAGAGAGAAGGGAATGCTGGGTAATGGTTCCAGGGAATGAGAAACAGCACTAAATCTGTAAAGAATTATAATCTTTGTGTATGAGAAAGCATTTAAAAGTAGAAAACTGGCGCATGAGCCGCATTCTCTTGCGGATTTCTCTGTCATTGTGGAATTCAGATAAATAAAACTGAATTATTTTGTTAAGCTATGAACATTAAGTGATTCATTAAAAAACTCAAATAGGGTGTTCGAATATGACAGCTTATATTTCAGTTGGTTTGAACATTTGCTAACGCTCTGTACAAAAGCCTGTGTGTCTGGCCCAGTATTCAAATCATCAGGCATAACATGGCCTGCTCTGAATTGTTGGCAGCAAGCAGCTGTTTCAGACACACGATTGCACCCGCAGAAGCAGGAATCATCATCCAGCTTCTTCATCCGACCACAGGACAAATAAACTATCCCACAGACAAGCAAAACACAAGCGCATGTCGAAGGAGGAAGGACACAGAGGCTGAGCGAATAAAGAGGGTGGAGGAAACTGAGGAAAAGAGGAGGTTTTCCACTTGAGCCCTGCAGACCTGTTGGTAAAGAAGCAGCGTGTGTGTGTGTGTGTGTGTGTGTGTGTGTGTTTGTGTTTCTCAATGAGAGGCCGTTGACTTAACATTGACCAAGCGCGCTGGGCCTTCTCACTTACAACCAAACAATACCTCATTCTGTCCTGTCATTGCCATTATATCTATTTACCAACACTGAATACTCCAGCTAAGACTCCACTTCAGAGTCTCTCCTTGTGTCTACAGATTCTCTCAGAAATATGAATAGGAAAAAGTAAAAAAAAAAGAGCACTGAAGGGATCAGTCGAGGTGGAAAGGGTGTCCGAAAGAAGAAGAAAACTTGCTGACACGGGGCATAACTTCATTTCCACGGTCACAGGGCAGCTGCAAGGAGCAGCCTGCTGTGGAGGGCCTTTTTAACTTCAATGGCTCC
This sequence comes from Barbus barbus, assembly GCF_936440315.1. Lineage (NCBI taxonomy): Eukaryota > Metazoa > Chordata > Actinopteri > Cypriniformes > Cyprinidae > Barbus > Barbus barbus. Next base: position 23,845,786 of record NC_136733.1, read on the forward strand.
ACTGACCCTGAAGAGCAGCTCAGTCTTCATCCCAGCTTCACTCCTATTGAAGGGATTTATAGGCGTGATTTAAAAAAACAAGTCATCAATGGCAGTTTCCTATTGATCATCCCTCTGCCTCAAGGGAGAAGACAGCCATATGTGTCGGTATGTTCTTTTAGAGATTTAACCCCAAAGGAGATGAAAGTAAACAAGCAGCAGCACTGTTGAAGGAATGAAAGGCTCAACTGCACAGTGAATGAGACAGCAGTTCTGTGTTTAAATGTTTAGATTGTTTCAATTAATTTGGATGTGTGTAATAAGAAGGATTTTCTTTTTTCTTTATTTTATTGTTGTGTTATTGCCTCACCCTAACTTTCCAGTTATTTCAGTGTTATTAGTATAACTATTTATATACTATTTTTTAACTATTAATATATGATATATAACTATTTGTTAATAGTTGATGTTAATGTATAAGAGGTGGCAAATCAATGGGGAAAAAAAGTTCAGAATGCATTTCTGAAAAAATAAAATTATTTATTTGCAGATACAATTACCATGTGGGGTGTTTATTTTAATTTAATTTTTATTTTTTAAAATGTCCAAAAGTTTCCACATATACCTTTTGGAGTCACTGTGTGTATGTACTATCTATACTGCTAAAATTGAATTTTCAAATATACATCACATCACATGCATCACATAATGTAAGTGTGAATCACACCTGAGGGTTTTCTGGAACATTCCATCACTCATTTGTAGTTTCAAACCAGACAGTTTACCCTGCTGTTAGATTACAGACTAATTTACCTTTAACTCTGGATAACACCTTTGATATACATGTTAACCTATTTATTCTCACATTCCCCAAATAAATGCCAGTTTGTCTGAACATATAATCGTCTTAGAGCATGTTTCTTGGTATCAAATTAATTTATTTATTTATTGGTAACACTTTATTTTAGGGTCTCTTAACTAGTTGTTGATTAACATGCATATTACTAGAATATTAGCCATTCATTGGTAATAATTAAGCACATAATAATGCATTATTCTACATGACCTTATTCTACATCCATAATCCTACCCAATACCTAACTTAACAATTACCTTTTCCAATTCCATCAAATTAGGAATTTGTTGAGGCAAAAGTCATAGTTAATAGTGAATAAGTGTTCCCTATTCTAAAGTGTTACCTATTTATTTTTTGGTCAGCTTAGTTTTGGCATGTGCAAATTTATGACCTGAGCTGAATTTGGTGTGAACTAAATGTGTTCCTGCCATTAAAAAAAAGAAAGAAATTTGAAACAATTTTCACTTCGAAATTGTTAATAAGTTTTACAAACATTATAAAAAAACAGCAAGTAACACATCAGTTACTTGCTAATTTAATTTAATCAGTAATGAAATTATGAAGTAAACATACATAAAGCATACGCCAATAATTGTTTTATTTACAACTTAGAAAAATCGTTCTTTACAGTGTACGCTGGAAATTCTATCCCAGAGCTGTGGTTTTGAACATGGTTGCAGTCAGTTTAAATTGAGTATTTGTGTTTCATTGAGAAACAGTTCTTAAGCTCCCTACTTGTTACGTTAACTTCCCAGAAAACCTACAAACTTTGTTTCAAAGTAACCGATTATGGTTTATTGCCAGACGTCTCAAACAGCCTACATAAAGTCAAGAGCACACTCGGCAGCGGTCACCATGAATTATAAAACAGAACAACATCAAATGATTAACTAAGTGCAATATCAATCAAAGACAATAAAATGGAGAACACAAACAGGGTGAGGGAAGGAGTAAAGAAAAGCTTGAACAGAATAAATAATGAAGCCCTAGCAAGGGAGTTGTTAAGAGTTAATAGTCTCTCAGAAACTGAATGGGGGCTGGGGGTTTCACTCTATTAAGTCGACCCCCAGGGCCATGGGCCAAATTGCACCCAGTTGTTTTCCTGAAAGAATTCATCCTTCACACATTCATTTCCCCCATTATGTTGTCTCTTTTCATGACAAAGGCCAGGCCAGAGTACCCATGGTTTGGGTTACTGACTTGGTACAATCTGAGAGAGTGTTTACGTGAGAGAGAGTGCACAGAGGTATTATAAATATGTTAAAATGGTGTGCAGATTTCAGTGGCTTTGTATAGCAAGCACAAATAGGCTCTCGGTATAATGAATTCAGTTGGAATTGAGTTTGAAATGATTATTTTAACACAAAACCCAGTAATAGATTTAAAACTTAAAGAAATTTCCATGGAAGTATATGATTTTAAATCCAGAAAAAGCAATAAACAACAACAAAACAAACTAACAAAGTAAATAATAATAAAATGAAATAATATTTATTTAAAAATATTTAGTTTGTCTGTGTCTCATCTAGGTGTCCTCATCTCTAGGTGCTGATCCACCATCTGATCTGGATACAGTCTGGATCTGGGTGGCTACGGTGACCTCGGAATAACAAAGAAACAGACTAATATTATCTTAGATGCCATTCTTCTAACAATGTAACAAGTACATCAGGTGTTTTGGGAAGTGTTCAGTACATAGGTCTGTGGGCAATGAAAATCACCAGAAACCCAAAGCTGATATGAGAAGAGCGATACCTGTAGCTCTGGGGCCAGCTGCCTTCAATGAGATTATCTCAATGGGCAACAACTGCAGCAGAGAGGGTCAAATATTCCCCCATCCTTCCTCATGGACACATATATGGACCCCTTCACTATTTTTTCACCCTCCCTTTCTCCCTCCTGTCAAGGCAGGAGCCAAAATAACAGCCTATTTGTGCTCTCTCTCTACATCCCCTCAGGACAGGACTGATTGGGAAAGAAAATGTTTGGACTCTAGTCCCCATTTTTCTTTCATAGTCACTTTCCTTGATAAACCTGCTCTAGTTGGCTCTTTCCCAGACAACATACTAACTGCAAGCTTTTTGCTTGTGTCCCAATAAAGTTTTGGAAAATGTTGGTGACTTCATCCGGCATTTTCAAAACAAGCCTGTAGTAACGATGACAAACTGAATCCTGTTTATCAGTATTATGCCATGTTCAGTGCAACACTATGTTCCTGTTGATGTGTGAACTGAGCCTAGATCTGTTTTTTATTTGCCTCACAGTTACAAACCAAGTCATATGTTAACACATTTCTGTGGTTGGAGGTGAGGAAGTGATTCATTGGTATGTACTGATAAGTAATGTGTTTTCATTTTGATGTGAATAATTCATAAAATACTAAACCTAACTGCTTATTGCCTCAGAAAATGAGACAGTATCTACTTCCGAGAAAACTTAACGCATCAGCGTGGGACTTTTTTGAATTCCGTAAAAAAGATGCACAGTGTCTACTTTTTGTACAATTATGGTTACAAATGTACTTTCTGCCTCCTCTCTGCCTGATATTGCAGTAATGTTATTGTGAATTATTTTGGCCATAAGAGTCATTGAAACAGAAGTGTGTTCTTTCAACTTGTTGTTTTTATTCCTGTTATCTTACAGTCCTATCGACTTGACTAAGAGAATACTCTTGTACTTTGGAGCTTAACAAAAACAGAAGAAACAACAGCTGTTGCTTTCACAGAAACCTTTTTCACTGCCCTGCTCTGCCAAAGAGCATCGGAAGTTAAAAGGGCTTGGTCACCAAGGAAACAACCTCCCATCCCCCATACACCCACGCTGTCTCTCTTTGGAAGAGTATTGGTTTACAGCGCATATTGGGCTACAAGAGAGCAGATCTTTGGCCTGGATCCTTCAGCCTTCATTAAGGCACCTTGATGAAGGACGGAGAAGGAATCCGACACAATTATTCCTACTCTGACCTCGCTCTCTCAACACACTTGATGAGCGAGTGGGGGGAAAATGAGGAATTTTAATCAGAGATTCTTGACATCCTGCTCAAGGCTCTTTTGCATCTGGCCTGTGGTTTTGAGCCAGGTGTATGTCTTGTGTCCCTGGAAATCTATCAGTGCCAAATGCTGCTTTATTAGATTGAGTCAAATTACAGCAGGTTAGCCCAATGTGAAGAAGTGCAAGCCCAATGTGATGAATGCTGTTCCGAAAGAGAGAAAAAATAAAAATAATTTTACTTTAGTCCATTTACCAGACAAATAGGTCAGCGTTAAACATGCCTGGTTCAATGCCTTGAGGCTTTCAGGCCTTAATTTTCGGAGTGGCATGAACTATTTTAGTTTTAATAGGGAGAATAAAGTGGAAGTTGGAAGCACTTTTCTAAATTTAAAACATGTATCATATTCTTTTGCTTTCTTTCAAGAGAGAAAAGAAAAATGTGTAAATGCATGACTTTCTTTCAAAGATTTACGAATCAGTCAGAATTACTGCTTAAATTCAGAATCAATAGTGCACCATTCCCCAAACCGACAATTTTAGTGGTGCACAGCGCACTTGAAAGTTTATTTTTTGTGGATGTTGATTGTGCTTATGACACAAGATATGCCCAAAAACTGGATTTTGATTAAATGTTTAATTTCATACAGTTCACTGATGGGACATTTTTGTAGCAATAAACTTGGATGTGATGTGTATGTCTAAGTTAGATTTATTATTCACAAAGTTTTCCTTTCATCTTTGGAAAGAATTAAAGACCATGAGATCCAACAAATCTTTCTCAACAATTATTTCTTGCCAAAGGCATGAAAGTAATATTACATTGGGGAACTAATTACAGTGTAATTAAGTTTTCATTTGGCAATTAGTAGTCTGCAAATCATTTTTAATTTACACGTAATTCTGTCTTTCCTAGTTTGGTTGTGGGACAAACCACAGCGCACATTCAGATGACATGTTTTCATTTTACTGCTGACAAATGCTTGGGCAGAGGATGGCATATCCAAGACAGATCTCAGTAAGCCTTGCCATGTGATTCCTACCCATGTCTAGCTTAAATTGTCTTCAGTTTTCTCCTCTGTGATCCAAACATATGGCCTCTCATTCCACTTTATTTAATTCATTAGACATTTCTGGAAAATAATATTTGCTTCATTTGTGCTAAATTCTTGGAAGTCTAAATGCCTTCAGTTGCCTTCAGTACATTTTTTCTTCATCTCCCAAGGCGCAACAGTAGATTTAGTTGGAGGCACCTTGTGCTATGAATTACTGACTGTCAATTCTTTGGAACATCTTAACATGCCGCCTCTCAAGGTGCACTGCTTTTGTTATGATATGGACCAAAGAGTGAGCAAGCACCTGCTAAAACTGTGAAAAGCACCTACAATTCCTCAGGGGATTATTTCCCATTTATTGCAACTGTAGTATGACCTCTGTGTTTTAAAAAGAGATAAACCTCAGGTCAATATCCCATTGCGCCCTTCTCAGAAGCTGCCCTTTTCCATTGATCTGAAACCAGTTTAGTGTTTCACTCATAACTGTTAAGCTCAAAAGATCAGAAAAGTAAAAGTTATTTCTGGATCAGTGCAAACAGGCGATACGAGGCCATGTGTTTTTGCTCTTATGTTTATTCTATGTGTCATGCTTCAGAAAACATGTTCATCTGCTTAGTCGAACAGTGCAAAACCCCCAAGTGAGTCAAAAAGACGTATTAAATGAGATATAATGTTGAAATTATATGTTGATATAAAATCTGAATTCCTTTCTGCTATTTAAAAGATTATGGTCCCACTTTATATTAAGTGGCCTTAACTACTATGTACTTACATTTAAATGAATCATTTGGTACAATGCACTTATTGTGTACATACATGTTTTTACATTGTACTTATATTCTAAAAAATACCTGCATGTAGTTACATCTGTAATTACATTTATAATTACACCGTTGACCCATCCCTTACACCTTAACCCACCCTTAAACCTACCCATACCACCAAACCTGCCCTAACCTAACCTGTATCCCACATCAATAGCAGCAAAAGTGTTTTGCGATACAATATGACCACAATAAGTACATTATACGTATTTTATGATGTAAGTACATAGTACTTAAGGCCACTTAATATAAAGTGAGACCAAAGATTGTTATCCACCTTTACTTACAGATAGTATGTACAGAAAGCAAAGGCTATTTTCTTCTTAAAAGCTCAGAGTAGCTTATCAGACTGATGCTGAACCCTCTCCACTCTAATGTGCTTATCCAAATAAGGCGACAATGAACAGGTTAAAGGGTCAAATTTGTTCACATTTGCCTTTTCGTCCTTTTATTTCAGCGCTCTTTCTAGAGCAACTGTTTCCACCCCTCCTTTTGGTTTTCCTAATTTTTGTTTATTTTAGGAGGTATCCATTTGCTCCAGGCATTTCACAGCTCGAGCTTTAAGATGGCCAGTGAGATCTCTGGGATACTTAACCCTTCTGCCCTGAGCCATTGGATAGGAAACAGTTGTGCAGAGCACCAAAACAGCTCACCCCTTAAACAAACTGTTTAGAAAGGAATGACATACTACTTAAGGAATAGTTCACACAAAAAATGAAAGTTCTGTCATCATTTACTCATTTACTTTTTCTTATGTAAAACACAAAAGAAAATGCACCAATGTTGTTTTGGTTGTCTCCACCAATGCTCTACTATTGGCTGATAGTGTGAAGTGAATGTATTTTGTCTTATGCTTTTCAACCCTATTGGACAATGTTGATCACCAAGGGTTTATATTTTCATTGTTTTAGTGAAGTCAAATAGAGTCAGGTGAAGGAACCGGTAACTAGGGAACATGTAGAAGTCAAACCCAAGCTAAATATTACAACCCGGGTGATTTACGCATCTTCTTGCAGTTCTCTCAGTCGTCTCGGTGTGAGTTGTCACTTCGACCTCCATCAAAACCACCATGCTGAGAATTTCCCTTTTGGTCCTCGCTTTCACACCTTCACAGTAGGTCATCCCTCCATCTCTCTTTTCATGTCTCTGTGTCCATATGGAGAGCACAATCCATACTCCCCCTCAACCTCGTCATGGAGTCTGTGTTAGCACATCCAGCTGAGAGAAAAGTCAACAGTCCTTTAATAGTTTTCACTAAGAAGTCTGGAGAGGAACTGGGTGTGTGGGAATGAAAGGAGGTTTGGCAACTTTGCCAAGCTTTTTAAGTAAAAGTTCTAATTGCGCATGCTATGTGTCAGGTACAGTATGTGCATGGTTTTAGCCTACAGCTTCACAGGATAAAACTCCGTTAGCTTTGAAAATTCAAAGACATAATCATGTCAATACAAGCACAAGGAGCAAGTCACAAGATTATCCCAAGCCAAACACTTTGACAGCTATTAAACCCCATACATCTTCTGCTAAACCCTTGAATGCCTGAATGCTGTTTAAACTCATTGTAAACAGTAAATCAATGACGCATATAAACCCTATTTAGTCAGAATCCTTTAAAATCCCCACATCACTTTATTCTCTGATCACAATAATCCCATCTAATGCAATGCAAAGGCAATATTGTCATCAGATGTGAATCTTGAGGGTATACTTAAACATGAGATTTTTCAGAGATGATAGAGGGAAAGATGTAGAATTATTGTCTTTTTATTACACAAATCAATTGTATGTTTTTAGAAGAGGTAATATTCATATATAACAAGTCAAGTTTACTTTTTTGTCATGGTTCTTTTATAGTGCTTCTTGTTTGACCGTCTTAGAGCAGCACATACTTTTTGAGTAACATCTCTTTTAGTTTTGCATAAAGAAAATAATGTGGGGTTGAGTAAATGTTAAAATAAAGTAAAAAAATTAGAACTATAAGAAGCAATCATTACATTCATATAGGTGAGTTCAATTATTGTTTAAAGTTGCGTTGTATGCAGTATTGCGAGACAAAATATTTTCTTCCATGTTGTGAGGTACATTCGAGTAAAGCAGATTGTCAAAAAAGAAAAAAAAAAGATGGCATTGTGGTTCTATCTATCAGGATGGAAGGAGATGTCAATGGCAAGATTGCGGTTAATTGTCATTTAACCAGAAGATCAAGCTATGGCATTTTGATTAAAAATGTGAAGGTAAAAAAAGAGAACCATATACACTGATGAATCATTCACAATAACTTGCATTTTTTTTTTTTTTAAATGGATATGGTGAATTTTCATTTTATGGTAACTTGGAACTGGAGTACTGAGAGACGGTTTACATGAGTTTAATGACTAAGTGATTGTTAACTGATGTAGTGAACTAAGAAATAAATACATTTGGTTAAAAAATTAAGACATTTTGTTAGGTGTCAAAAAACAATTTCATATTTTGCAATGTGCTATATCAAGATGTTTTAAAACTGCATATAAAGCTTGTAAGTAAACCAGTATTGCACCAGCTGTTAAATGTGATTTAGTGAGAGTTTTAAATGATAGAATACTGAGATTATGAATAAAACTGAATGGCATGTTTAATAGATCATTATCTTCTGTTTGTTTATTGTATTCACTTTAGTGACCTGACAAGCATTAAGACACCATTCACAAATGAAAGTGTTAATGTAATGGTTCAGTAACTGTACTAAACAAACTTTCACACTTTACAACAGTTGCATGGTTAACACAGACCGACTCTCGACCACATGTTTGAGTAATCGGGTAGCCACAGCCTGTGAGCACCGTGTGCTGGGTTTATTATTGTTAACATTGAGTGGCTTAAGGAGCTCTCCCTCTGTTTGTGTCTGCGGCGGCCTCTGCCAGCTGTGCGGACATATGGAGGAGTGTGTAAAAGAGCATTTTCACTGTAAACTCTGCTCTCTATTAAAGACTGTGTGCCAGTGTCAGATATAGATCATTTTAAAAAAAGTGATTTATTTATTTAAAATATGTACTCTTACAAAGGCATATTTTTTTCTCTTCGTATTTTCAACATACATAGCTATTGTGCCTGCACTAAACCCATAGATAAACCATGATGAAATATATGAAATGTTAGGATCACACTTTATTTCAAGGTCCAATTAATATTAACAAACCATTAACTACAACTTTTGCCTCAATAAACTCCTAATTTGCTGCCTATTAATAGTTAGTTGTACATTTTAGATATTGGGTATATTAGGGATGTAGAATGCGATCATGCAGAATATGTGCTTGAAACAGCCAATATGTTAATAAATAGGCATGCTCTAATAATAACTAATTACTAGTGAGAATTGGTCCCTATACTAAAGTGTTAACTAATGTTAGCAAACAGATAATTAATAACAAATAAATAATTTACAGGTGTACATTTTGTTGTTTGATTATGCTTAAAATTACCATTTTTAATTTTCTCATTTTTGGTGACATTTCCCTTCCAGTCCCTGGTCACGTTTGTGTTTAAGTGATGGTTTACAAGTTTCATCTGTTTCTGGAAAATATAATTCAGGATTTATAAGTAAAAATACCATTATAATGAAGACAAATGGTGGTTGTGCTTCATTAATTTAAAAGTGATTTTATACTTTACACTATCTCACGTATTGTCATTAGGTTTCCATAGTTAGTTTTAAAGTACTGAATGTTCTTGTTGGAACAGCAAGATGACATTTTGGTTTGACCCACAGCTTAAACCTCTCCGAGTGCACACTAGAGGCACACATCTTCTTCTGAAAAGTCTTGAACATCATCCAAGACAAAACATTGTCCGTCTCAGAATGATATAGAATAACAGTGACAAAAGAGTTTCTTTTTCTTGACCTTCTTTCGTTCTTTGGTGGTTGTCCATCCATTGTTTATTCAGAGTCTAAAACTAGATTCATGCAGAGTCATGCATAACAATTTAACCTCAAAGCAAACTGTATGCCGAATCTACTTTGGGCATTTAAATTATGATTGCTAAAATATGTTTGCTCAGTTAAGAGTTTCTGCAGCTTGAAAATGCCACTCGATTGTAGATTTAGCTTCTAGTATTAGTTGAAGATAGTTAACTTACACTTTTTGCATTCCTGTTTTTAAATACCACATTCCTATAGATGTTATAAACGGTATTATTTATATGTATATATATATATATATATATATATATATATATATACACTCACTGGCCACTTTATTCGGTACACCTTGCTAGTACCGGGTTGGACCCTCTTTTGCCTTCAGAAGTTCTTCATCGCATAGATTTGAGTCTCCCATTCCACCACATCCCAAAGGTGCTCTATTGGGTTGAGATCTGGTAACTGTGGAGGCCATTTGAGTAAAGTGAACTCATTGTCATGTTCAAGAAACCAGTCTGAGATGATTTGAGCTTTGTGACATGGTGCATTATCCTGCTGGAAGTAGCCATCAGAAGATGGGTACACTGTAGTTATAAAGCGATGGACATGGTCAGCAACAATACTCTGGTAGGCTGTGGTGTTTAAACGATGCTCAATTGGTACTAAGGGGCCTAAAGTGTGCCAAGAAAATATCCCCCACACCATTACACCACCACCACCAGCCTGAACCGTTGAGACAAGGCAGGATGGATCCATGCTTTCATGTTCTTTACGCCAAATTCTGACCCTGCCATCTGAATGTCGCAGCAGAAATCAAGACTCATCAGACCAGGCAACGTTTTTCCAATCTTCTATTGTCCAATTTTGGTGAGCCTGTATGAATTGTATATATAATTGAGTATTTAATTCTAAATTAAACCCAAACTAAATGAATAGCTCAACTTTTTTTCTTGTCTTTTTTCTTTTACATAAAAGAATAAAAGGTTGTTTGAACTGGAAATGTAACAACAATAGATTGCAATATGGCCATTTTACTTGAAATACCACAGTGTAGATTTCGATATAAGTTTCACGTGTTTGCTAAAAATATTGGTTACACTTTATTTTAAGGTCCAATTCTCACTATTACTGTAGTTTGTTATTTCAAGTGATATTTCAATGATATTGCAAATAAGGTTGAGTGTTTGAACTATGTCACTAATATTTATACAGCAATAATAGATGGTGCCATCACAGTTTCATTTATAGGACACATCTATAAACCCATAATGTCTAACGGAGTACCAAAATCTTTCAATCAAATCATGCATCATGCAGTTTTTCAGTAGGCAGATAGACGGCCTTTTTTATAATTACAGTAAGTTTATGTTGGCTGCCAGCACAGATGTGAAGATCTTCAGTGGAGACAGGTCCAGAACCACGCAGCTGCTTACTTTGGGTTTGCCGCTCACTGTTTGAGTTGCTTATCCCTATTAATATCATAACCACAGCTGACCATCAGGAAACATCTGATTAGAAAAGAGAAAAAGAGATTGACAAGGAGTGGAGTTAAAATGGAAACAGCTGCTCAGAACAATTACATTGTAGTCATTTATCTTCAGAGATAATCTGACAAGATACTAGCAACTATAGGAGACCTCAGGCCAAGCAATAAGCACCAAACAGGAAGCTCAACAAACAGGAAGCATGTCTCAGCCAATGCCTGATTGGATAACAGTGTTCAAAGCATTTGTCTTTAGGGCATTCTAGAGGAATAGCCAAGTCATTGTGCACCACAGCGGCTCCAGAGAAAACATTTTTGCCCAGATTGCTGACATTAGCCACGGTGCTGTGCTGTTCCAGGGAAGATTTACACACCCATTCAGGCGGCCATGCAGCCCCACTCGAGTTTAGGAAGAAGGCAGGCTCTGTGTTTATGGACATTCCTGTCCTTTGCAGACCGCAAAAGCTTTTTGGCAGTGGCTTTTGCTTATATCACTCTAACTGCATGTGTGATTTTCAACTCAAAATGTTTTGGCCACTAAATCTTAATCAGCATTCTGTCATTTCTGTCTTGTCGAGTTGAATTATTATCAAAGTGCAACATGATAAAGCGTTGAACATTAAATTATTTTTTTATTTAATTATTATTATTATTAATTATTGTTGTTATTTTTTATTTGTTTATTAGTGTGAGTTTTCTTTTTTATGTTTTCTTAACATCTGATAATATAATAAAGTTTAAATAAAAACAATCTATATCTTTCTCTCTCTCTCTCTAATATCCCTGTCCACAGTTTATTTATCCAGCTTTTTTTTCTGGTGATCTCTATCAGTATGGTGTTATGTGACTAACTTTAAGAAAGTGTTTGTTTGGAACAAAATGTTTATTTGGAGCTGAATGTGACGTTTATATCTAGGATAAGGCTCATTTAGTGGCAAACCATTGCAGAGTTTGCTTGCTGTCATTGTCCTTCTCTGACACATTCACTGACACTGCTTACACTTTCATGCCAATGAGATCCAGAGATAAGAAGATGATTGTTGCGACTTGTATGTTGACTTCTCAGGGGCAAAAAGGCATAGCATTCCTGAAGCATCCAATGGACAACACAAAACAAGATATTATATATACACAATTATTTAAAAATCATATGGAAAACAAATGTATGCCTCATTATGGTTATACAGTATATATAAACTTGCTTTATATGTGTGTGTGAACAGTAAGTATGATACACATTATATATATATATATATATATATATATATATATATATATATATATAAATCACACATACGTGCATATATTTAAGAAATGTATAATATTAATCATATATATGTATGTACATATATACATTAAAATATTTCCTAAATATACACATGTATGTGTTTGTATTTATATATACATTTATATATACACAGCACACACACACACATATTATGTAAACACAAACTTTTCTTTTGGATGTGATTAATCATGATTAATCAATTTGACAGCCCTATGTACTGTATATGTATGTATGTTATTAATTATTTCAATATTAATATCAAGAGAGTATCAAACAGTTTTAGTTCCAAAAGCAACACTAAAATTAAATAAGAAATTAAATGAGAAATCTGCAAGTGGGCAAGACTATTTAGTTCGCCTTCACAACAGTTGCTCATTGCAGTTTAATAAAAGCAGGTTAATAAAAATGTTTGGACTTGAGCCTTATGAAGCAAGGCATTTATTTTATTAGTTCAATTTCCTCTCTTCTACTTGAATGTGTAACTCTATTTTCAATTTCCGTGACACATTCCAGAGCAGGAGACTCTTCTCATATACAGTCTTGGCGGAGGCCCAGGGATCACTGAGAGCAGACGCAGTTCTGAGATTTCCAGACGCTGGACTTTTATTAATGTTTGGGAAAAAGACAGGGAGAAGGACAGTCATATGTGGAACAATGTACAGCAATGACTGAGTGTGCAGTGCTGTTCTGTGGGGGTGAAAGATGACTCCTTTCCCAGACACTGGAATCTTTATCATTTACATTTTGGTATGAATTGAAAGGCTACTAAGGTCAGGTCTTATTTTTATATTTCACTATTATTGAGAAAGATATCAGACCTTTCAAAGAGGGAAATTAATAATCATGTTTTTTTTGTTTGTTTGTTTACCAGTCTCATTGAAACCACAACCTTTCATTTTCATACATTCCCCAAGGCAAACAACTAGATTTCCACATATAACAGAGAATGAGAGGCAGAGTGTTTTTTGCCATATCATATTTAACCTAAATATGATATGGTAAGCATTCCTACGTCCACATGCCTGAGTCTGCCGTTTAATTTGCTGAGAAACAGACCAGCAGAAATTGCATGTGACGACCTGTTGATTTGTTTTGCTGTGCAACAGAGAAGGTTGCTAGGACTGCTATTACGCAGCAATTTGTTCAAATTTGCCAAAGAGGAGTCAAATCATCTCACACTACATGGTTGAGATTGCGCCAATACACTGGGATAGAGAGTGTGCTTGGAAGAAATAATATATAAGGGGAATGGAAAGACATGCAGAGGAAAGCATGAGGGGAAAGAGAAAAAGTGAGAGGACTGAGAGCAGAGCAAGGGAAGGGCTGTCCCGCTCCACTCCTCTCATTTTTATGACCAGAAAACCACAGTAAACAAACAGAGACGCGCATAAACCATTCAGATAGTAGCATCTCTGCTGTGCCAAACCAGCGGTTTAAAGCAGCCATGCCAAGCAATTCACATGCATATGAGCAGATATTTAAGCACACTGGAAACTAGTAGTCCAGTCTTCTATAGTAACTGCTTATAGAAACCCTGATGACTCCTGCATTTCAAACTTTCTCTGTGCTTCATCTTCATCCTCAATTTACGAAAATAAAGAAATTCCTTCTCCTTTCTCAATATGAAACTATTAACACCACCTCCTTATACCAACTTTTAGCTTGGCATAGGCAGTATTATACAATATTTTCATTTGTAAAATGTCTTTACCAAACATTGACAGCTATCTATTGGTTATAAATCAATGCATTATATATTACATGGTCCATGTTTACATGAGAGTATAAAAGTATTCCTTAGTTTCCCTAATTATATAGATGGTAATAAACAATAAAAGACTAACACCAGCTACATATAATTGTTCTCATCTGGAATATATTTCAATATGGCATTACTGTAGAAATGTTGCAGATTGACATCATATTCAGTTTTATATGATGTTATTTGGGTTTTGAACTTAAGAGTTTTGAAAAAAAGTATGTAAACGAATGACCTGTGAGTTTTGGTTGCTTTTGTTACTTATGTGAGAAAATTAAATACATTTCAAAGATGCAGTCATTGAATGTCAAAGAAATGTAAAATGATCCACAATTTAGCCCACATAGACTGCTATTGTGCTCACTGTATGGAGAGTTGGAGAGAAAAGTGACCTGCAAAACCAGAAGAAAACCAAATCGTTTTTTTTTTCTTCTTAAAGGGGTCATTAACTGAGAAAACATTGATCTTTTGACATATGAGAGGTCATTGCACTGTAAAAACATCCTGTAATTTTCAAAACTCAAAAAACTTTGTTGTTAGTTTAAAAACAGCTTAGATTGAAGGCAGGCTGTCAAAACATCAACTTTTGGAATGTTTTACTCTATGATGTAATAGTGTGCATAAGTACCGCCTTTGCAGAAGAAGATCTGTTTAGCCCCGCCTACTGATTCGTGTATGTAGTGTTTACGAGAGAGGAGAATGTTCAGGTCTCCGCAGAAACCAAACGATAAAGATGGCTCCGAAGACAAGACACTGTGCAGTGCCAAGTTGTAGACAAACAGTGTTTGCCATGCCTTCCTTCTGATGCCAGAATTAGGAAAGAGAGAATGAACTTTATTTTTAATGAAGATCCAGACCGCATCAGTATATGAACTTGGTCCTTTGTTCACTATATTTTACAATGGATTTGTTTACAAACAAGGCACAATTCGATGTGGGATTTTCAAAAAGATTTAAACTAAAAGACAATGCTGTGCCAAATATATTGGATCTGACAATAATGCCGCCGCAACACAAGTGTGAGTAACTGTTTTTATTATGTGATCAATATTGCTTCGTCTCTTTTTACAGATTGTTTGATATGTATTATGAGTTATTTATGTGGTGTTTGACCTAAATCACAGAAGCATCCATCTTTGAGGAATGTACACTGTCAAACACAGATATTAGCCAGACATAGCAGTGGACGTTTACTCCAGGGTCTACAATCCACCACTCTTATTCAAACGGAGCGTTCTGATGAGGGGGGTTAAAAACAAAGAAATAGCTTTTCACTTCTAAATTATGATGTTTTTGATGTAAAAATCTTGATAACAGTGGGCCACAGCAAACAATACAAAATAAAAAAGGCAGTTCATGACCCCTTTAATCAACAGTATTAAAATACAGTGAGACAGTACAGTTATTGATCTTAATTTGATTTATGCCTAATCTATATCTTATATATTATCTATAATTAAAATAAAATAATGAATTTAAACTGAACAAGAAAATAGATTTTCATACAAAAATGAAGATTCACCCTTATATTTCAAACAGATGTGCCTTTCTTTCTACTGTGAAGATGTGCAAGCTGCTCTTTTTCATATAATGAAAGTGGATGGGGAGCAAGAATGGGCACTTTTGTGTTCCACAGAAGAAAAGCTTGTGGATATAGAAGCACTTGAGGAAATGACGGATTTCATTTTTTGGCAGAACTATCTTTTATTGTTTAAATGTTTGAGCAGTGTATTATCGTCTTTGACAGCAGCTCAATAGCATGAGTTTTGTATAGAAATTCACTGACCTTAAAGCATGTCCTTAAAATGCCATCCCATGTGAGTGAATAATAAGCTCAATATCCTGAGATCTAATGCATCCAAGATGTCTGAGGTACTGAATTTTCAAATTGTATTACCATGAACAAAGCAAAACAAAACACAAGCTTGAGAGTTCTCTAGCCTCAAAAAGAATATTTTTTTTGGGGGGGGGGGTGGCATTCTCTGTATGTGTCAGTGACGTGATGATCATGTGAGAAAGTCCCTCTCCTGCAGTGATTTTCATAGCTGTGTCCATATGGCTGGACTTTGGACTTCAAACAGACCTCTGAGGGCCTTGACACATCTCAAAACTTCAGTGTCTCACCCAGGGAAGGCAACGGAGAACAGGACAATACGTAAAGAAAGGCATGTGTATGCAAACATTCTCACCAGCCACATATTTTAGGCCTAGAGCACTGCACCAGGCATCTATACTTCAACAAATCTTGAATCATTTTGTCATGAACTCATTTCCAGATGTTGTAATTCATCATTACATTAAGAGGCCCACAGTTTCTTGATGCTACAGTAATATTTAAACAAAACTACTAAAACTAAAATGTAATGCTATTAACCTAATGATCCATAATTTTGAGTGTAATTCTTGTTTTGTGGAAGTGCATTGGTATAGAGGTGATTTCTTGTAGATACTTCTTATACTTCATCCTGGCCTCTTAAAATCTAGATAGAACATTGATTGAATTTGCTTGTAGAGGATGGATGGAAGGAAGAATAGACTAGATGGATGGACAGATGAATGGAAGATCAGACATACAGAAGGACAAATAGAAGGATAGATGGGCAGACAGACAGGCAGAGAGACAGACGGACAGACAGACAGATGGATAGGAGGACAGGTGGACAGATTGAAGCACAGATAGATGGATATATGGACAGATAAACAGGCAAAGAGACAGATGGACAAACAGATGGGTGGAAGGACAGGTGGACAGACTGAATCACAGATAGACAGATGGATATATGGACAGACAGACGGACAAACAGATGGATAGATGGACAGGCAAAAAGACAGACAAAGAGATGGATGAAAGTACAGATCGACAGATACATGGACAGATAGACAGACGTGCAGAAGGACAGCCAGACAGATGGACAGACAGACAGGCAAAGAGACAGACGGACAAACAGATGGACGGAAGGACAGATTGACGGATGGAAGCACAGATAGACAGATGGATATATGGAGATATAGACGGATGACAGATACATGGATAGATGGACAGATAGACAGGTGGACAAATAGATTTGCAGACAGATAGACGAAGAGAAGTATAGATGGACAGAGTGAGCTATATCGCACTCTGTTTCGGTTCACATATAACGGAACCCAGAGATGCAATGTGATATTAGAAGAACATCTTATCTCCCCCAAAGCATTTTTGAGGCCCTGCCAAAATATGACCCATTACCTCAACTATCTGAACCTGTGGTCCTAAAGGAGGATCACATGGAGGAAACATACTCACAGACACACACAGATGAATAAAATACACATGTACTATTACATACACACTGTAACCAAAGCTCTGGCAACTGCAGCTCCCTGCAGTGTTTGTTTTGTGAAAATCCTCTTGGCATGTAGAGTAAGATGGAACGGATCGGTCTCATGGTTGCTGAGTGTGAGCGTGAGAGTGTGAGTGTGTGTGTGTGTGGAATGTATAAGGGTGAAGAAGATAATCACCTGCGCTCATGTCTCACTCATGGTGTCCACAGGGCTGAGGGCAATTTTTTTTTGTTTGTCATATACAGTATATTTGTTGATTTTTCACATCTTTAAGTGTCTGCAGCTGTTTCTTCAACTATGAGCACTTTTGTGTCCTGCTGTCCTGCTCTATTTTCTAAAGGCATGTTATGGAGCTTATTGTGAATTGTTGATCTGTGCAGATAGGTAAATGTTTTAGTTTGACCTCGTTATTTTTAATTAAAATGTCCCTGATCTTCTGTGGAAACAACAGACTTGATGATGGATTTCTTCAATCATGTACACTGTAAAAAAAAACAAAAACAAAACAAAAAAAAAAGTTCAGCCAACTTAAAATTTCAAGCTGGTTGCCTTAAAATTTTAAGTTGGCTCAATTTTTTTTTTTTTACGGTGTAGTCCACTTAAACTCCTTCTTACAGTTGACTGCAAGTCTCCATCCAATCAATAGCAACGTGACAGAACCTGTGTGTTTGTCAGAGATGTAAAATGTACTCAAATTTTACTCAAGTGAAGTTACAGATACTCAGTTAAACTTTTACTCAATTAAAAGTGCAAGTATCTGGCCAAAAACATACTTGAGTAAAAGTAAAAAAGTAAAAAAGCATTACGATTATTTATCTGCTCCCGATCGAGATGGAATTAATATATATATATATATATATATATATATATATATATATATATATATATATATTAACTGACAGTCCTAATTCCTACTCAATGTGTCATATAATGACATATTATAAAAACAACTTATCCACTACCTGGTAAGAACATCACTAAACATGAATTACAATTAATTTAACATACAATGTTTATTTAAACATTTAATTAAAAAATATATATTCCCACAAAAATATTAATTATATTTAAATTCTCATGACTGATTTTATTTGCACTCAATCTTGTGCATTCAGCTAATATATTACACAGCTAATGGCTCTATCAAAACAGAACAAATAATGAATCTTTTTTGGGGAAAATGCAACTTTGCTACCTCAATATGCTTCCTCAGATTTGATGGTGAACTTTTGAAACCAGACATTTACCTGATGAAAGTCAGAACTGAAGTAGATATGTGTGTGCTTGATGCATGAAAACAATGATCATTAGTTCTCACATCAGGCACACACGTTTGATCTTGCGTTTACCATATTTAATGTGCATAAGATAAAATAAAAATCTAATGTACTTTTCAAGATTAAAATTGTAAGGAGTAAAAAGTACAGTTTTTTCTTCAGAAATGTAATCAAGTAAAAGTACAAGTAGTCAGTTTAAAATGTACTTGTATAAAGTACAAATCCCCCAAAATAATACTTAAGTACAGTAATCAAGTAAAATTACTCAAGTATTTTACACCTCTGGTGTTTGTGTGTGTGCTAGCTGAGAACCTTAGAAAGACAAAATGTGTTTAATTTAAATGTACAAAATATTGTCCACCACAAAGTGGGCTTTCATGGAGAAAAATGACAGAATTATTGTTTACATTGTTGTTAGACATTGTTGAAAAGTGAGAGTTTGAGATGTGAGTTTTAAGATCATTTATTTTCTCAAATTCCTCAGAAGAAACACTCTCTTATGTGTATTCTACTCCAATGACATTTTATGTCCCTATGAACTCTCCTCTTTTCTGAGCTATTTATAAGGGTCAAAATGAAACCATGTGCTCTGCTACACAAGGTAGCATTTCTGCTTCTGTCTTGCGATTACATACACAACTTGTAATAGTACTCATATAAAAAGTTGTTTTGTTGAAAAAAATAGGTCATAGCTTCTCTATATATTTACTTTTTAGATCTACTATCTCTTTACCTTTACCCTATCTGCCTTAAGGCTTAGTTGAGTCCAGTGGACTAACTCTCATCTGGTTTCTATTTTCCCTGCGATGTCTAATGAAACCTGACCGTTTTTAAAAGATCTGGAGTTATGGGCCCATCAATAAATACCATATTCTCCCTTTGAAGTTGGCTGGGCTGTGGAAAGTGGTAAGATGTCATGTGTTAAAAATTATGACCTGATTCCTCCAACCTAATCTACTCTGCTTGACATGGCCAGGTTTTAGTGCATGTGTGCTTTATTTATCTTGACAACTGGCAGGCTAGGCCTTTTTCAGATTTGCTCAAGTGTCAAGTGCTTTTTACATATTTTTTAAAGTTTTACCCCTAAGGAACACCAAGGGGAAAAAAAACTCAGGGGAAAATAAGAGAGAAAATATGATGCATGTCCATGCAGCTGGATAACTGTTGTTGAGTCATTTAAAGGTGTCATTAAAGTGGAGTCCTTCTTTCCTGAGGGTAATCCTTCCCTTCACATTTACAAGCTCCTGTTGCTTTTATTCTAGACTCAATACAATTTTACCTTAATGTATATCAGCTGTTTTTCTACAGGTATGAGTGATTCATTATATTGGTTACTGATTCAAACATGCATTCACTGGTTGTGCTCATTTTTGCATTTTTTTAATTAACAGCTTTACTGAAAAGAAGAGTTTACAGATTAATTAAAATTCATTTTTAAAGTCAAGACCACATCTTTCTGACAGTTCAGTGTAATAAAATGCTGTTATTCCTTGGTTAAAGGCCTCCCAGCTGTTTTAGATAATGAATGATAGCCATGCAATATCAAGTGTGAGAAATGCCAACATTTCTATGACAGCTCAAGTGTCAAGTGGAGTATGTAAAGTTAAAAGTGAAGAGATGAGTAGATATGTGCATAAGTCCATTAGTACTTATAAAGCAGATATTCTGCATGAGCGTGTTCTACATCCCTATACCTAAACATAAAAACCACCTTACTAACTATTAATAAGCAACAAATTAGGAGTTTATTGATGCAAAAGTCGAAGTTAATGGTTTGTTTATAGCAAGAATTGGACCCTTTTTTTTTTTTAAGTTTTACTAAACATTTAACACTTTTAAAATGTTATTTTAATAGTTAACAACTGAAATATATGTAGGCCTAACTATTTTGAATGCATTTTAAATTGTACACTTTATATATTAATTTACTTTATATATTTATACAGAAATGCATAATGACCTCAAGGCAATGTGAATATTTTTATATTTTTCTATCAAAGACATATATATGTTCAGTAGGCTATATATGTTAAAAATGATCAGAAAACACTTTTAATTTATAAATGATCTAATTTCTATCAGGACCATTGGAACATCCTGAATGAATGTATGATTTTATTCAAGAACATTGGATATGAAAATACACTTTTCACAGGGGAAAGGATGGCGGAGCTGAAGCTCACCTGCTCAAAGAGGAACCAAAAATCCTGTAAGTGGATGATATGATCAATTTCTATGTCTTAGTATTGGATCCTTTCTTCTTGGTGAAGTGAGCATGAATTTGTTGTTTGGTACTTTGTTACATCAAGCCAAATGTGTTCATTGTTGCCTGGAGTCTATACCTTACTGTAGAGGGTTAAATGTAAGTATACTAGCGATCCAAATGTTCTCTCCGGGCTTCTCAAATGCATGTGAATTTGTGCATTGAAAAAAGTGTAACTTTGTGATCCATGTAATGGAAATGTAATGCACAGCAGAAGGGGATATTGCTCTGTGGGACTGTTCCCACCATTGACTCTCTTCATGAGGTGTACTGACACAGAACAAGCACTCTCACAAAAACACACTCCCTAATCCCCACACAGCAAAAAGGGAAGTGTTAAGGCACTGGCTGCGGCATTCATTGTGAGAGAGTGGATTTCACAATCAAAGCTCTCTATTGTTCTTTAGGATTGAGACTGAGCCATGTTAAGATGTCTTATACTGTATGCACTGAGGTTTTCCATTCCCAAACACTCACTTTCAGCCAAACCACCTTTTCACCCTGTGTATAACAACGTAACAACCTTAAGGTGCCACGGTGGTTGCAGTAATATCACTGCTGTGGGGATCTGTTGAACAATGTATGTTTCAAACCTCTGAAAGGAAGAATGATATAGGATGACAGAAAAGACGCAAGGATTTGAGGGATGATCTATCATTTTGTACGTGTGCCATGCTGCGGAGGCTTGTGAGGAGTAATTTAAGCAGATAAAGTTCTGGGAAGCCAGCACGCAGCTGACTGAAATGGAATCTGGAGTACGGGAGTGTTGCTGAGCAGCGGTGTGGAGATGGAGTTACTCATGACTCAGAGTGGTGTTACTTTTCTGCAGCGCCAGCTGGCCCGCCGTGCATCGGGTAGGCCTTAGGTTACATTGTTAGACTGCAATCACTGCTTGAGGTTGCTGGTTTTGTTCAGATATATTTTTCAGGGTACGCTGCATCTTTTGGTCTTGAAATAGCTCAAATGAAGCACTTGGCTGGCAGAAACTCAAAATGCTCAAAAATGTAGTTTGTTTTTCCTACTGGCATGGTTTAGTCTCCTCTTGATCATTAAACAAGCACAAACTTTGTTTCTACATGCTTATCATTGACTGATGCATACTGTCCAGTAATTATCTGTCATAAAGATGTCATGCAAGTTTCGTTTAGCATTTAAACAAGTACAGGCTTCAGCTAATCAGACTTTTACAGATAAAGTTTATAAAGTCTTTTGACGCATTCTTAAAAAAAAAAAAAAAAGCAATAATCTGGGTTACAGTGAGGCACTTACAATGCAAATGAATGAGACCCATCTGAATACAGTAAAAAAAAAACTCAGTTATGATATTATAGCCACAATGTGATATGATTTCAGTGAGAAATTTTGCTTAATAATCTTTTAAATCTAAAGTTATATTCATTTTTTCATTGCCATGACAACATATCGCCTAACATTCTACAACTGTAACAATTTGAGACTTTACAGTTATATATAAAAAAACAAGAACAGAAGAATTAAGAATTAAGAAATGACACAAATCATATTTCTTGTCAGTGCCTCATTTTTATTTATTTATTTATATATATATTTTTTTTTCAATCAACATTTTATGCTGGCACAAATGCTGTCAGTGTTTAACTTGTTTGGAGCCCAGAATATTTCTTGTTAACTCAAAGTTTAGATGGTAATAGTAGAATCATAAGAAGCATAACAAATTAGTTGGTAAAACAAAATGGAGAGCAAGCAGATAAAGAAAAGGAATGTGAGAACATACAAATGTGGAAGTTAAAAAAGAAAAATATTTATGAAATGAATTAAGTACATACCAAGCTAACAGCGAATATTCTCATAACTTTGGTTAATATTCTGACAAAGTTCTTAGATGTTCTTCTGGTAACATTAATAGAACATTTGTTCAAAGTTTTGGTATTTCATATTTTTGAAAATCAAAAGGGGTCATGAACTGCATTTTTTAATTATTTGATAATGTTTCCAGAGGTGCACTAAAAATGTTAGTATGATTTTTACATCAAAAGCCCCCTGATTCGTATGCTTTGACTGTTCCAATATGGCGGAAGACTTATGTATAGCAGCCCATAGAAACAGCTGCATCTCACGGACGCTCCAGTGGGCGGAGTCAAAGACATGATGATGTAGCAGTAGGCCTTGATCTGATTCTGCAGAGGCAGGTTTTCATTTAAGATGGTAAAACCAGTTATTTTGGAATAATCAACTATGAAAAATATAAATTTATTTGAATAGCCCCAATTAGATCTACATGACTGTAAGAGAGTGAGAGTGTGTGAATGTGGGTGTGTATCGTTGTGTGTCTATGTGTGTGTGTGAGGTCACGTACCCTCCTGTTACTTTTTCACTCATACTTGGTCATCATCTCAGGTTCTTCCTTATTGTGGACGTCCCATTTAGTCTGAGAAGTGTCTCTTTGACTGTGTATTTTGCTTTGATATGGACTAGCAACTGAAAATGGACATATAGTAGATTATTGCATCGGAAAGAAAAGTAGGTGCATGAAAGCAGTGCTAACATTATTACTATTTAATTTGTACAGTCATTACTAATGGTTAATGTTTTATGAAGCGTATAACCATGTCCAATTTTATTGCTCTTTATTGTGATATGTTGTTTGTATGCTATTCTTGCATTTAAAGCTGTCTGACTATGAAGTATTGTGTATACAAAAACAGCATGACTTGTGCGGTCCCATTTAAAGTGCCCCTATTATAGATTTTTGAAAATTACCTTTCATGCAGTGTGTAACACAGCTCTTAGTGATTGAAAACATCCTGAAAAGTTTTAAATCTGAAAGTGCACCATGTATAAAGTTGTTTCTCAAAAGAAAGAGTCGACTCTGAATATTAAAACGAGTTGTTTTTAAAACGAATCTCAAGCCGTTTCATGTTAATGTCAACATGAAAACATTTTTAGACATTTTTAAAAATGTTATTACTGTACTTACTTTGTTTCAGAATGTTAAGAGAACATTCTAAAGTAGCTTCCCTATAATGATTGCAAAATGATAAAACAGAACACTCCCTTAATGTTTTCTCCAATGTGTGCATAACCAAATAAGAGGTTTAAAAATGGATGTTTCGAATGTTCAGAGAACATTCAGGAATTATGTTTTCATAACTTAATGAGAACATTAGTAAAATTTTCTTGAAACACATGTTTGTTATCTGGGTATTGGGTGTTTGTCTTAAAAGGGTTTATGTTTCAATCATAGTCGCTCAGACATTCCCATGAATATCATTGTGAAATGAATTAATTACCTGCTCCTATTGTCTTCTTCACTGGGTTTCTCAAGCTCTTTGCAGAATGAGTGAAAGAAGCCATCAAGTTGCCTAATTAGAGGGTATAGCCAGTTGCCTCAAAGGGCTCACACCCAACTATGTGACTGTATCACCATCTGAGGGAAGGCTGCCTCTGAAGAATGGCCCATCTGTTAAAGTCTGTGGCCTGAGGGTCTGGCTGAAAGAAGAAGCTTTGAAAAGGCATGGATCGATGGCTTCATCTCAGAATGGCAGAGAGCCACGTATACCCCGCACGACACTATCCCACCTTCATATGAGCGAAGGTTAATGCTGGGCCATATGTCACCGTGACGGGTCACAGTGCTGACTGATGTCCAAATGGATTATGGTTGTGCACATTCTGTTGTGGTAGCTCAGAGAAGTTTATCATTTCAGAATTGATAATAAATGCTTTTTACACAATTTGCAGGGCTATAGGCTTGTAAATCGAGTCTTTTTATTATGTTAAATTATGCTTCTATTCATGTCCAAGCATGGTGCGATATGCTTTGTAACACATTCTCCTGCATCATTTAATATTACATTATGCGCCGCTGAGTTAAATATGGATTTGCTTGCAACATCATAACTTTACTTTTTGATAAATGAAGCTTTCCATCATATGCAGTTTTACTATATTTTATATCTGCTGGCTCTGCAACACAGGGAACTCTCTTAATATGGCCTGAACAATATATATGCTGTAGAAAAAAAATGCTCTTTGATTTAAACTGGAAGCAGATGCGAGTCAACACCTTCCTGTATAAGGTGAAGTAGATGTATTAAATGGAAGTAAGTTGGCACCATTTTTGCTGAGTGACATAAAAGGCAATAAATGCCAAACCTTAACTTAAAAACACAATGCCTCCAGTATGTAAGCCAATCATCATACATGAAACTTAACTAATGCAACAGCTACCCCCTATCTTTCAGAAAGAGTTCCAAATTAGCACTGAATCTAACAGTCCTTGTTAATAACTTTAGCCTGCTTGGATGGGTTGATCTCACCAATTAGCAGAAGACAGGAGATTAATGGAGCCAGGTCGCGTACTCAATTACGAGAAATGCATTTGTGAAGCAAACTACCAGTGACTCTAATCTGAGGAATTCTGACTCCCTCCCGAGGTCAGTAATTGGTCTGTTTTTTCTTTTTTTTTCTTTCTCTCTCTTTTCTATCTGCCCCTCCAGCAGGCCTGGACATGCACTGAAGCTCTTTGAAATGCATCCTCCTTCAGGCTAGCCAAAAACATGCTTTCTCAGAAACCAAATGCTCTTTCTCACCCTCAGAATCATTTGGGAATTTGAAGATCTGCACAGTACAAGCTGAATCTCGGTTTGTGTTGCTATACGCTTAATGGCTGTTATTGCTCTTGCATTTTCTGCTCAAAGTCTCTGCAAAAAGAATAAACAATTATGTGAGTATAAATACTCACCTCATTACAAATTGCATTCATTAGTTCTGATTCTAGTTATTATAGATATTTAGAATACTGGCATATTTATAATCTAAACTGAATGTCTGGAGATTTTGAACACCACTTAATATGAGATCATACAGGTCCTTCTCAAAAAATTAGCATATTGTGATAAAGTTCATTATTTTCTGTAATGTACTGATAAACATTAGACTTTCATATATTTTAGATTCATTACAACACAACTGAAGTAGTTCAAGCCTTTTATTGTTTTAATATTGATGATTTTGGCATACAGCTCATGAAAACCCAAAATTCCTATCTCAAAAAATTAGCATATTTCATCCGACCAATAAAATAAAAGTGTTTTTAATACAAAAAAAAGTCAACCTTCAAATAATTATGTTCAGTTATGCACTCAATACTTGGTCGGGAATCCTTTTGCAGAAATGACTGCTTCAATGCGGCGTGGCATGGAGGCAATCAGCCTGTGGCACTGCTGAGGTGTTATGGAGGCCCAGGATGCTTCGATAGCGGCCTTAAGCTCATCCAGAGTGTTGGGTCTTGTGTTTCTCAACTTTCTCGTCACAATATCCCACAGATTCTCTATGGGGTTCAGGTCAGGAGAGTTGGCAGGCCAATTGAGCACAGTAATACCATGGTCAGTAAACCATTTACCAGTGGTTTTGGCACTGTGAGCAGGTGCCAGGTCGTGCTGAAAAATGAAATCTTCATCTCCATAAAGCTTTTCAGCAGATGGAAGCATGAAGTGCTCCAAAATCTCCTGATAGCTAGCTGCATTGACCCTGCCCTTGATAAAACACAGTGGACCAACACCAGCATCACTGACTGTGGGTACTTGACACTGGACTTCAGGCATTTTGGCATTTCCCTCTCCCCAGTCTTCCTCCAGACTCTGGCACCTTGATTTCCAAATGACATGCAAAATTTGCTTTCATCTGAAAAAAGTACTTTGGACCACTGAGCAACAGTCCAGTGCTGCTTCTCTGTAGCCCAGGTCAGGCGCTTCTGCCGCTGTTTCTGGTTCAAAAGTGGCTTGACCTGGGGAATGCGGCACCTGTAGCCCATTTCCTGCACACGCCTGTACACGGTGGCTCTGGATGTTTCTACTCCAGACTCAGTCCACTGCTTCCGCAGGTCCCCCAAGGTCTGGAATCGGTCCTTCTCCACAATCTTCCTCAGGGTCCGGTCACCTCTTCTCGTTGTGCTGCGTTTTCTGCCACACTTTTTCCTTCCCACAGACTTCCCACTGAGGTGCCTTGATACAGCACACTGGGAACAGCCTATTCGTTCAGAAATTTCTTTCTGTGTCTTACCCTCTTGCTTGAGGGTGTCAATGATGGCCTTCTGGACAGCAGTCAGGTCGGCAGTCTTACCCATGATTGCGGTTTTGAGTAAAGAACCAGGCTGGGAGTTTTTAAAAGCCTCAGGAATCTTTTGCAGGTGTTTAGAGTTAATTAGTTGATTCAGATGATTAGGTTAATAGCTCGTTTAGAGAACCTTTTCATGATATGCTAATTTTTTGAGATAGGAATTTTGGGTTTTCATGAGCTGTATGCCAAAATCATCAATATTAAAACAATAAAAGGCTTGAACTACTTCAGTTGTGTTGTAATGAATCTAAAATATATGAAAGTCTAATGTTTATGAGTACATTACAGAAAATAATGAACTTTATCACAATATGCTAATTTTTTGAGAAGGACCTGTAGTTTTTTTTTGATCATGGCAGATCAGAGTCATTCTGATATTGCCTTTCCACTTCAATTAAGGTTGCCATTGACATCAGAAATAGCTGGGATGCTAAGCAGTTTCAACCCCATAGGAACAAAAACAAAGACACCAAACCCATAAATGCCACAACATGACTTAACAAGCGAAACAAGAACCTTGAGAATGCAGTTTAGCTGAAGGGTAGAACTGAGGAAATGTATATCTACTAAATATGTTGATCAGTGATTTGTTTTGTCAGAGCCACACTTACCTACACACACTTAATAGTTAATTAGTCACAAATTAGATGCAGCCTTTGTTGAGTCCTGTATTGCATGTATTTATCACTCAGTTTTGCAATAATGTGAGCTTTTTGACTGACATTCATGTTAAAGGGGACATTTTTTGGTATGTGTGTTTCAGTTTGCTTTTGCATTTATACAGGAAACATACAGGATAGTAATGGCGATTTTCCCGACAGCTGCATTGAAAGCTAGAACAATCCAGAATGAGTTTTCTGCGACTTGTGGGAGCCATGCTGCGCTCACAATTTTTCCCAACAACCCCCTCCGTCACCGCCACCAATTACTAATCCCCTCAAAGTTCCCAGCCAAAGCAGAGGGAAGAAGGGGAGGAGACAGTGAGAACGTTAAAGCTGCTATGTTAACCAGCTTACTGCAATTAAAATGTATTTAAGGCTTACAAGGAATCCTTTCACTATTGAATAAATCAGGGCTGATATGACATGGTTCAGGTGGAAGTGGTGATTTCAGCGCAGCTCCTGTCTCCCTGTAATTACCCAGTTCCACCTTCAGTGCTCTGGGCTGCAGCACAGTAGTGATGGGTCGTTCTTGAACGATTCGTTCATTTTGAACGAATCTTTAATGTGACTCGGGAAGAACGAGTCGTCTCGGGGAGTGATTCGTTCAGTCGCGCATGCGCATTGCACAGCATTCTCGGGTTTGAGTCGTTCGTTCATCACGTGACAGCCCCATACGCTTAACCAATGCAGCCTGAGCCGGAAAGAGAATTGATTAGGTCGTCTATGGCTGTGTCCAAATTCAGGGTCTGCATCCTTCGGAGTACTCATTTGAAGGATGTTACGTCACAGCGCCGCGACGATGGCTGTCCAAATTCGTAGGATCCTTCAAATGCGGCCCACAAATACGTCCTCCTTTTCCCCGAATTGGAAGGATGGGTGTGGTGGATCCTTTCCCGTCCTACCTATCCCATAATTCTTTTCGGCAGAGCGTAATGGCGGACGAAGCGAGCGGTAGCGGAGTGGGAGAGGAGTTTCTCTGACAAAACAAGCTAAAGTTTATGCTTCGGCTCAATGAATTTGTAGGAGAAATTATGATGAACGAACGACTCAAACCCGAGACTCGATATGGGCTGTGTCCAAATTCAGGGTCTGCATCCTCCTTAGGATCCTTCCTACCCGGTTGAAGGAGGAGGGATCCTCCGACGTCCGCAAAACCCGGAAGTCGGTGTTTGTGAATTTGGACAGCCTACCCTTCTTTCAGTTCCCTCCCTTACCCGTTGCTCGTATCCTGTCGCCTAGCAACCGTGACAGCGCCAAGCAAGAAGCGGGAAAATGGACCAACAAAGAGTTATTCTCCTCATTTTAATTCTTTTGGAAGAAATAAAGCAATTAAATAAATTAAATACTTTCTTTGCTCGTTGTCGGAGAGTTTTTTATATCAGACTACAAGACAGTCACATCCAGGTAAGCCATTATAGCCTATTTTTATTTGTTTTTAAGTATTCTACTAATTTCTCCTACAAATTCATTGAGCCGAAGCATAAACTTTAGCTTGTTTTGTCAGAGAAACTCCTCTCCCACTCCGCTACCGCTCGCTTCGTCCGCCATTACGCTCTGCCGAAAAGAATTATGGGATAGGTAGGACGGGAAAGGATCCACCACACCCATCCTTCCAATTCGGGGAAAAGGAGGACGTATTTGTGGGCCGCATTTGAAGGATCCTACGAATTTGGACAGCCTTCGTCGCGGCGCTGTGACGTAACATCCTTCAAATGAGTACTCCGAAGGATGCAGACCCTGAATTTGGACACAGCCATAGACGACCTAATCAATTCTCTTTCCGGCTCAGGCTGCATTGGTTAAGCGTATGGGGCTGTCACGTGATGAACGAACGACTCAAACCCGAGACTCGATATAGACGAACTAATCAATTCTCTTTCTGGCTCAGGCTGCATTGGTTAAGCGTATGGGGCTGTCACGTGATGAACGAACGACTCAAACCCGAACACTTGTCAGATAAGAGGTGGTGCGCTAATCATAGACTAAAGACCCAGGTAAACAATTAAGTAATATTTTCTGTTTCTTATAGCATAGTTTTGTATTGTTTGTAGTGTGATAAACGTTTGCATAAAGTCGTGACGTATTGTCAAGTATGGTGACCCATACTCGAAATTGGTGCTCTGCGTTTAACCCATCCAAGTGCACACACACAGCAGTGAGTAGTGAACAAATCCACACACACACACACACACACACACACCGTGAACACACACCCGGAGCAGTGGGCAGCCATGCTGCAGCGCCCGGGGAGCAATTGGGGGTTCGGTGCCTTGCTCAAGGGCACCTCAGTCGTGGTATTGAGGGTGGAGAGAGCGCTGGACATTCCCTCCCCCCACCTACAATTCCTGCCGGCCGGGGGCTCGAACTCGCAACCTTTCGATTACGAGTCCGACTCTCTAACCATTAGGCCACGACTTCCCCCGTAAGTAGTAGATGTGTTTGGAAAGTAACACGTAACATTTGAATTATATTTTGCTAAAATGAACGAAATGACTCGAAAAAAGATTCGTTCATTTTGCTGAACGAGACTCAAAGGTCCGAGACGGTAAAATGATCCGAACTTCCCATCACTACAGCACAGAGGAACGCCCCTCTCTTGAGCGAGCGTTAGACACTTCAACCTGTAGCCTTTGCTGTGCTTATAATCATGTCGTTAAAAGAAATGTCAGTACACACCAGTGGTTCCATTTGAAGAGGGCAGGTGAAGTTTTCAGCAGATACCTCACTCTCTTATCTGGCAAGACGCCACTGCAAAGTTGTTTAGGGGTGCTAATTAGTTTGTTAGTATGTTTAATTGGAGGTACGTTTCCATATTATTATCAATATATATATATATATATTTTTTGGCATTTTTATTCCAAGTTTACTTTATGGTATTAGGGAAATTAAGTAATTCAATATATTGTGAAAACAATAGGATTGCCCTTCAAAACAAATTGTAAAACGCAGTGCTTTATATTTTTCCCCCTTTTTATAAGTTATTTTCAAATTCATTCTGCCAACACAAACTAGTTCTAAAACATGCTGTAATATTATTTCAAATGTGTCCATTGCACAAATGTTAAAGTAAGACATATTGGACAAGCTCACAGTCTGTGATTTTTTTTATTAGCCACTTTGGTGAAGGTAATGGAGTTGCACTACTAGAAATATGTTCTAATTCCATGGCTTCATCCAGCAAAACAAAGGTACTCTTTCTCTCCATACACCCACCTATGCTCCCCACCACTGTGACTACACAGGTCTGTCTGAAGACTTGACAGCCTATATATTAAACTGTCAAAACTCAACCGTTTGTGACAAGCTCTGGTATGAGTCACTGCTCTTCACAGCTGTGAGAAAATAACAACTCTTTCCTTCTTGCGCCATCCATATAACCTCTGGACAGAGAAGATGAAGTCATATTCATGGACCAAATTTGTCAATTTAGCAATTCAGCTTAGAGTCCTGCCTCATTTTGTCATTAACGTCCATCATGTTTCCAGATGTGACATCTTAATTTGTCCATCAATCTAAGACTGCTGAGTTTGGTGATGGTTTTACTCAATTAAAGTCAACCCAGAGACTTTATACAGTTTGTTTTTATATATAATAAATATTCTAAAAGTTTTAGGAAGAACTGTTTTCTATTGTAATGAAATATGACTTGACTTTTTATACAAATTGTTTTATCCCATCATTTATAAAAATATATTTATAAGAATATTTATTCTATTTTATATTTATATATTGTTTATTCTCAACAAAAGTGAATATTTGATATTTACTTTAATCTGTCACCATTGGGGTTTATTACCAATTATTACCAGCTCTATTATTATTTTATTATTGTTCTATTTCAGCATTTTGATAGCCTCACCTGTAAATAAAATTAATACAGTATAGTTTATGTAATCTGAGTCTAGTTTAACTAACACATTACCCAAGAGACTTTTCTTAAACTTTAGTTTAGGTGTGTAAAAGTGAAGCTTAACATAATCATTACCACAAAACAAATAAGATTATGGTTGCAAATGCTTGGCCTATTATATCTCTCAGCAACAGGCCTGTCCAAGGACTGTAACAGTGCAGAGAGACAACTTCTGTTAAGATTGGCAAATCACCTAAATAAACCACGATGACAAGACTAAGAGCTGCACAAACAAAGGATTAGGTGAAAGATGAAAGGAAAGGGAAACGGTTAGTCATTTATCTTGAATGAAATGTGTGCTACTGTGTGCAGTCAAGGGATGGAGTGACAAAAGGGTCGTACATTTTGTGGCTACCATGTGATTGTATGCCATGTTGATAATCATTATGCAGTCGATTTTGCTCACACACTCCTTTTTTTTTTTTTTTTTGGTGAATGTTAATGGCATTGCAGGTAGGCCAGTCTATAGTTATTGAGTAAATTGATATAGTATAGTATAGTATAGTTGTATTTTTTTTATTTTTGATATTATGCTCTGAAGATGTCTAGAATGTGTATTCTCGTTATCCCTGGGAGACAGAAAGAAAAGTTGATCCATTATAGAGATTTTACGATTTTTGTTTATATTAACTAAGATAACTCTTTTGCGATGTGTTTAATGGGAATGAGATTGGGAGACCAGGTTAAATAGAAATTTTGATATGGACAGACACATAAATTCATCTCACAGTAATATTAGTTCCCTATCGATACTTCACTCGTACTGCGTCGCTAGACACTATGGGGAAAACTCTTTTTTCTCCGAGGACTGAAGACTTTTTTAATCACGCAGTGTGGCTGCATGGCCATTGGTTCGTGCAGTGATATAAAAACGAACCAATGGCTCATCAGCGGTGCCATCTGGCTATATAAGCCAGCACTTCGCCATAGGAAATCAGATCAAATCTCCTTCAGCAACGATTTCTTCTCTTCGCTGATCTCAGGACTCCAGACGCTCGCCGTTGACACGCCTCGCTGCGGATTTGAAGCTGCCTTTTCTTCTGCGCCTCTTCGCTGTTCCAGCCCGCTCCACCGAGCCGCTTCAGAGATCAACGCAGAGGCCAGCTCGTTCTCTGCTGCCATCTGGCGAGCCTAAAAGAGCTATTTCTATCTAAAAGAGCTTGCGGCATTGTTCCCAATACCGCGCCGTCATTGCGCGTCGTGCAGAATCTCTCTGCACGATGGTGACGGCCACTCAGAGTGCGTTTCCTGCTTGGGTAAACCTCACGCAGAAGCCGCTCTGACCGAGATGGAATGTTCACGTTGCGTGAACATGAGTCTCGTCACTCTGCGCGCTCGGAAGCTGCTCCTCGCGCCCTCCCGTTTTCTTCCTCCCAGGGACCTGTGGGGAAAAAACGCTGGGCGAGTGAGCTCATCGGCGAGTGAGCTCACGTCGGCTCAGACCCCGCGTGCCTCGCCCCCGCCAAGCAGAGAGGATTCTCCCGTCCTCTCTGAGCACGCGGATCAACGTCCCTCGGCTGGTGCGAGTGATGTGGTCTCGTTCGGTGCTGTCGAGGACGAGCTATCAGATGACAGCATGTCTCTAATAGCATCAGACGCGGAGGAGATGTCGGCCTCTATTGTTGACCCCACCTCTTCATCGTCTGCCGAGCCCAGCGACTTGAGGCTAGGGATGGATGCCGAACTTTTCCGCATCTTCTCTAAGGCAGTCGACGAGCTGGGTTTGGAATGGTCTATGCAGGAGGAGCCCACTCGTAGTCGTCTGGATGAATGATTCCTGCCGGGGTGCCGTTCGGCCCTCGTCAGCAAGCCTCTCCGTTTTTCCGGAGGTCCATGACGAACTGACGAAGTCGTGGTGCGCTCCGTACTCGGCTCGCCTTCACTCTATCTCTTCTGCAATCTCCTCAGTGGACGGCCCCGAAGAGAAGGGCTACGAGAGGATGCCCCCTCTTGATGAGGCAGTGGCTGCGCACCTTTGCCTGCCCTCCGCTATTGGATGGAAAGCAAAGGTCGCTCACCCCTCCAAGCCCTGCAGGACAACTTCTGCCCTCGCTGGACGAGCTTATTCCTCCACCGGGCAGGCCGCCTCAGCACTTCGTTCCATGGCTGTGCTCCAGGTCTTTCAGGCCAAACTCCTCCAGACCATGGATGAGTCAGGACCTGATGCTGCGGCTTTCAGAGAGCTGCGCAGCCCCACCAACCTGGCTCTGAGGGCCACCAAAGCCACAGCACAGGCCATTGGGAGGTCAATGGCCAACCTAGTGGTGTTGGAGCGCCTCTTATGGCTAAACCTCACCGAAATCAAGGAGGCTGACAAGGTCCCTCTCCTTGACTCCCTGGTTTCCCCTACGGGGCTCTTTGGACCTGCCGTCGAGGGATTTGCAGAGCGATTCACCGCGGCTCAGAAGTCGTCCCAGGCCTCGTGCGACACTTCTTGCCAAAGCGGTCCAGCTCTGCAACGGCCGCTAGTCGCCCCAAGCCTGCTCTAGCGCAGCAGCCAGCTAAACCTGCACCGTCGCCCGCTCAGCCTGCTCAGAAGCCTGAGTTTCGACAGCGCTCCCGCTCTGCCGAGCGCTACCCATTTCTGAAGTGCCAAGGACCCCGGCCCAAGCTGACTTTGGACCCTGCGCCCCCGGCATCGTCCTGATCCGCTGGAAAGGAAGAGGAGGGGGCAAAGTCTCGCAAATGCCGGACCAACCCCGAAACGCCCTCTGTTGTGCCTTCAAGCACCCCGTTTGGTTCCGGGTGCCAAGGACGGTTTGTTTGTCACAAGAACTGTTGTGAATCACGGGCCCTTTCCACAAGCACCCTTACACACAGCCGCTGTTATAGTGAGAAAAATCAAAACATTTTCAACAAGAGAGCAAATTTCCTCTTCCAGTTACCAAGTGTGTTGAGTCCCCACAAGGCGACTCACCACCCGAACTAATCCAACCCCTTGCCACATGGGCCGAGGCTGGCGGGCCATCCCCGGAGTGTCTCATTGGGTTCTGGGGATTATAGAACGAGGTTATACACTTCAATTCGCTCGAAGACCCCCGTGGTTCAGCGGCATGGTCTCCACTTCAGTGCTGAGCAGAGGTAAAGAATTTGCTGGCAAAAGGAGCTATAGAGATAGTTCCTCCAGCTCAGAGCGAGTCAGGCTTCTACAGCCATTATTTCCTTGTCCCCAAAAAGGATGGCGGCCTCCGGCCCATCCTCGATCTCAGACGTCTGAACTGTGCCCTCATGAAACGGCCATTCAGAATGACTACACTGAAGCAGATCCTCTCACAAATTTGCCCAGAGGACTGGTTCTTTTCACTGGATCTGAAAGACGCTTACTTTCACATCCAGATAGCCCCCCGTCACAGACGATTCTTGAGATTCACCTTCGAGGGAGTGGCTTTTCAATACACGGTCCTGCCCTTTGGACTGGCTCTGGCTCCCCACACTTTTACGAAGTGCATAGACGCGGCTCTCTCCCCTCTGAGACAGGTGGGAGTCCGTGTCCTGAATTACCTCGACGACTGGCTTATTCTAGCACAGTCGAAGGCCGAGCTAATAGCCCACAGGTCCCTCCTCTTCAGTCACTTGGAGCGCCTGGGACTCAGGATCAATTTGGCCAAGAGTTCCCTGTCCCCCAGCCAACGAGCTTCGTTCCTGGGGACAGTTTTCGACTCAGCCTACATGAGGGCGAAAGTCACGCCAGATCGTGCTCTGGCTATACTACAGCTCGCGGTTCCTTCAGAATTGGAGCCTCCTACCCACTCAAAGCGTTTCAAAGGATGCTGGGCCTCATGGCCAGTTCTTCGGTTGGGCCTTCTCAAAATGAGACCCCTTCAGTACTGGCTGAAACCTCTAATTCCGCCCCATGCATGGCGTCATGGACGCATTCGCATCAGAGTGGACCAGGCCTGCGTGTCAGACCTGGCCCCCTGGAAGGACCTACGGTGGTTCGAACAGGGCGTGACAATGGGTTTGGTTTACAGAATAAAGGTTGTTACGACAGATGCCTCCAACACAGGTTGGGGGGCTCTGTGCAATTGCAGACCAACACTCGTCTCCTGGACGAACACAGAAGGCCAGCTACACATCAACTGCCTCGAAATGACGGCAGTATGTCGAGCTCTTCAGGTCTTCCTGCCAGTCCTGAAGGGACACCTCCACGTGCTAGTCCGTTCAGACAGCATGACAGTGGTGTCATACATAAATCGCCAAGGTGGGCTCACCTCGAAACGCCTTTTAAAGATGGTAGAGCGCCTCTTGATATAGGCACGTCTCAACCTGCGTTCATTGAGAGCAGCTCATGTGCCCAGCATACTGAACCAAGGAGCATATACGCTCTCTCGGAACAACGTCCCCTCAGAGGAGTGGATGCTCCACCCACAGATGGTTCAGAAAATCTGGCAGATCTTTGGCAGGGCAGAGGTCGACCTCTTCGCCTCCAAAGACAACTCTCACTGCCAAACTTACTTTTCAAAGAGCGAGGACGCGTTGGCCCACGAATGGCCCAACCTCCTACTGTATGCTTTTCCCCCTGATCGCTCTGATTCCCCAAGTAATCAGGCGAATCAGGGAAAACAAGCACAGAGTGCTTCTGGTGGCCCCACTCTGGAAGAACCATTATTGGATCTCAGAGCTATCTCAGCTGCTAAAAGCGGCTCTGTAGCCCATTCCTCTGAGACGGAACCTCCTCTCTCAGGCGAACAAAACGATCTGGCACCCCCAGCCTGGGCTGTGGGCCCTGCATCTATGGGCTCTCGATTGGAATCAATAGATCTCCCCGAGAATGTCCTAAATACCATCTCGCAGGCTAGAGCCCCGTCTACGAAACGCCTCTACGCCCTTAAGTGGTCGGTTTTCTCCGCCTGGTGTGAAGCCTACGGCGAGGAACCAACAACATTTGACATATCAGTGATATTGTCCTATTTACAAGAGCTGTTGGATAAGGGCCGCTCCCCTTCCACGCTCAGAGTTTATGTGGCAGCTATAGCAGCTTCTCACGTTCCTATAGCCAGACAGTCAGTGGGCCGGAACAACCTGGTTGTCCGTTTCCTGAAGGGTTCTAGGAGGCTCCATCCACCCCGACCCCTCACAATCCCTACATGGGACCTGTCCACGGTCCTGAGAGCCCTCAAAGGCGCCCCCTTTGAGCCACTACAATCTGCAAGCTTAAAAACACTGTCGCTCAAGACCGCTCTGCTGCAGGCGCTAGCATCGGTGAAGTGAGTAGGTGACTTGCAGGCTCTCTCTGTAAGCCCCGCCTGTCTTGAGTTTGGGCCTAATGACTCTAAGGTCGTCCTAAAGCCAAGACATGGTTATGTCCCTAAGGTGCTCTACACTCCGTTTAGGGCCCAGGTTATTACACTCTCTGCACTCCCCCCTTCTGAGGAGGACCAGGAGTTTAACCTTCTCTGCCCGGTCAAGGCATTGAGAACTTACATGGAGTGTTCCGCGGCCTTTAGGCAATCGGAACAACTCTTTGTCTGCTTTGGCGATCGCACCAAGGGGTCTCCGCTCACATAGCAGAGGATATCTCGATGGTTAGTTGACACTATTGCACTAGCATACTCCTCCCTGGGCCTCCAGAGCCCCATTGGAGTGAGAGCCCATTCCACAAGAGGCGTGGCCTCTTCTTGGGCGTGGTCTAGTGGTGTGTCCATGGCAGACATTTGTGCGGCAGCCGGCTGGGCCTCGCGTCCACTTTTTCCAGGTTCCATAACTTGGATGTTCCGGCCTTACAGGCCCGGGTTCTATCTGCTTAAATGGCACACACCTGTTTTAAGCGGTCTTTTCAGGCATTGACTGATTCTTCAAGAACGCTCTTGGCCCTATTACTAGTGCTGAGGCTGTATTTATGACCATTGGAACGATGATCTATGCTGGACTGACCTCTAGGAGTTAAGTCCTCTTGCCTCCTGCAGGATTCTTCCTGTTCATAATTGGTCCCTGTGAGCCTTATAAAAGTCTTCAGTCCTGGAAGAAAAAGGAGTTTTCCCCATAGTGCTTAGCGACGCAGTACTCGTTCCCGTATCTCTTCTGTCAACCAGAAGAGATTCCTGACGAATTGGAAATGGAAGTGGCTGATGGGCCTTCAGTTAATTCCTGAAAGAATAGAATAGAATAGAATAGAATAGAATAGAATAGAATAGAATAGAATAGAATAGAATAGAATAGAATGAAGAACTGTTTTCTATTTAAATATATATTTATACATTAATTTATTCTTGCAATAGCTAAGCTGAATTTTCAGCAGCCATTACTACATTACACATGATGCTTCAGAAATCATTGTTATATGCTGATTTGCTGCTCAAGAAACATTTCTTATTATTATCAATGTTGAAAACAGTTTTTCCGGACTCTTCGATAATTTGAAATTTTGAAATATTTGTAAAATAAATATTTTAGAACATTATAAATGTCTTTACTGTCACAATTTAAGGTGTTCTTGTTGAAAATAAATTTCTTTCACACACACAAAAAAACTTTTGAACAGTATTGTATGTAACTTTTCTCATTAAAGACATTTTGAGAGACATGAGAGCAGCCTGAACTGTTTACATGCTGTGATATGTCATGTCATCTGACAATCAACCGTTGGGCATACATTTTTTTTTATTTATTTTTTTCAGGGACTCATGTTGATATTTATTCAAACCTTACTGTAACACTTGAGCTGTGCGGTGTGGTCCAAATGGATGGCAGATTTCTTTAACCTCTGATTCTGAGACATCTGCTGATAAATTGACACACAGACAAAGCCACACTTCACCCATGAAACCTGGAGCCTTACACGGCTTGTTGCTACTCAGCCGAGTCTGGCATCTTGCTTCAGGACCTGGCTTTAGGACCCCTGACTGCTGGCTGTGGCGTGCCCGCTGAGAAGTGTGACAGCGAGACCTGACAGCTCTGGGGCCGAACCCAGGGCCGTGCTGTCACAGCCGCACAATGGAGCTCCGCTGGTGTAGCTCAGACATCAACAACACCCAGCTTCCTGCTGGCGGATTAGAAGGACCACGACTACAAAGAGGCATCTGACAAGAAAGCCTGTGTTAAATTGGGCATTAAATTTAACATTCGGTCACAGGGTCATAAGTATTCAATGGGAGATCATGAAAAACAGACATTAGTGTTGAAAAAAAAAAAAAAAGTTGAGTGAATTTTTCTAAGTGCTTAGAATGGGATAATACACTTGGTACTAAACATTACAGCACTCGGGGGGTTTCTCAGTCCATAGAAATCCTATTATAAACCTCTCAAAAGAACTGCATGGTCCTAATGAAGCAAAAACTGAGGAATGCAGCATTCCCCAAAGGTTCTTGTTTATTCGAAGACAGATTACAAAATTAATTTGGCCTCTCGCCCGTATCACAGAAGTATAATTAATCCAGGATTCAAGACAGACATATACTTGGACCCAGCACTCGCTAACGACGGGGATTGTAATGAGCTTGAAGCTTTCAAGAAGCAAAGACTGGAATCTCTTCAAAAGGCTCTCCAATGCATATTGGTCACACTGAATATGGACACTGTGCCTCATTAAAAAGAGACAGCAGGTGGGTAAAAGCTGCAAAACCTCTTAACCCAAAGAAGAAAAACTCCCCTAAAATTCAAAACTATTACCACACTTAAGGTTTCATCTGTGGTCACTCTGGTCAGCCTTACGTGCTTTCACTGGCCACTTGCAGGAGAGCCCTGTTTTAGTTTCTTTCAAATCCTGCTCCGCAACCACAGTAGAATAACACCACAGAACCCTGACACAACACTGCTGCTGCAGTGCTCTTCATGTCCAGCATACTGCAACAGTCATTACTGATCAGGGACTGTGTATGTGTTTAACCATATGCACTGTCACTCAGTTTTAGATACAATAAAAACAGTGAGATATTTTTTAAAATTTAAAACAACTGATTTCTATTTGAATATATTTTAAAATGCAATTTATTTCTGTGTTGGCAATGCTGAATTTCAGCATCATTACTGCAGTCTTCAGCGTCACATGATCCTTCAGAAATCATTCTAATATGCTGATTTGTGGCTTAAGAAACATATATTATTATTAAAATAATATGAAAAATAATATGAAACAAGTTAATATTATGTACTTTTTTTCAGGGTTCCTTCATAAACAGAATGTTCAAAAGAACAGCATTTATCTGAAATAAAAAGTTTTGTACATGATTTTTACTGTCACTTTTACTCAATTTCATGCATCCTTGTTGAAAAAAAGTACTAATTTCATAAAAATAAAAATAAATCTTTCTGATACCAAACTTTTGAACAGTACTGAATAATGTTACAAAAGCATTCTATACATCCAAAATACATATTTCTTGAGCAGAAATCATCATATTAGAACAATTTGAAAGATTATGTGACACTGAAGACTGGAGTAATGGCTGCTGAACAATTCAGCTTTAAAAAAAATGACAATTTAAAGCATGCTAAACATGTTAAATGATAATATTTCACAATATCATGGTTTTTACTGAATATTTGGTCAAGGAAATTTGGACTTATTTCATAAAAATATATATAAATCTCACCAACACCAAATTTTTGAACGGTGGAGTCTTTTAATATATAAATTTAAAATATAATATATTTTATTATAACCTAAATTATTTCATTAAATTGGTCAAAAACTTGTTGGGGAAAAATGAATAGACCTGTGAAACTTCTCGAGGATATGTTGTTTTATATATTATTATTGCTGAATTCTTCATGTCTTATAGCATCACTTCAAGATATAAAACGATTTGTCATGGGACGTGACATGAAAAACTATGCTCTTGAGAATTAAAACGGTGCTCCTTTGAAACTGTTTGCTTGACAAGAATTTATTATTTTTATTATTTTACAGCAGCTTAGTTCCTTTGGCTTGTCACATTTCTCTGATATGTTGTCATCCTTGAGTGTGTTTATGTGTACAGAAGGAGGGAGAGGGTTTCATTTTCCCCTGGGGTGAGCACTATTTGGAACAGCGTTTGTGTTTTCTCTTTTTTCCCTCAAATGTTCAAACCATCCTTCATCAGTGCACATACACAGCTTTTACTGTAAATGTCATTAATGGACTATGACCTCAAACACTTTACAGACTGTAAAACACACACATACTGCAGCTGTAACAGGCCAAATCCTGAGGTCGCCAAAGCAATGACCTAAGAGCCTGGTCATTAGCACTGAATTGAGTGAGTTTATTTATTTTTGTTTTTCAGACATGAGCACAAGAGTGGTATTGATGGTGTGAAAGGGTGGAGTGGTGTCACTGTAATGGAAGTTGAAGGGGCTGCTGAATGCACGCAGATTCTCACTGCTGTGCTTTGACAGGCTTTGACATGCATATAGGCAACATTCCTCCCATCAACTCACCAGCATGAAAAATACATGCTGAATTTTGTTTGGATGTGACATTAAAATAGAAATAACCTGCTGAGACTCAATTACCGTATTTTTTTTTTTTTTTCATATTTTAGTGGTAGATGCATGAGAAAATATTCATATTATGAAATAAGTGTAATGAAAATTTTTGAATTTTAGAATTAAATACTGAATGTATTGAAACATAATTCATATTCCTATTTACAGGAAGCCTTCTGCATTTTTACAGTAAAAAAAAAAATGTTTATTTTTATACCAGTTTTACAAATTAGGACATTTAGGACAAATTAGGGCGTTTAGTAGGTACAAACACGCACAAACACACACACTGGTTTCCATTTTTTGTGGGGACTCTCCATAAGCGCCCTACACCTAAACCTACCCCTTGCAGGAAAAATTTTGCTAATAAATTTTAATAAGTTTTAATAAACTGCCTACTCTCTATTTTTTATCTCTTGCTCCTGTTTCTTCTTTTGGCATTTTGAAGCAGTACTTATAACCTGGTTACGATCCAACAGCGCGCAATGCGAATACTTGCAATGTTAACCCCGGTCTTAAGATTTTGTTCATGAAGAGTTCATTTGCAAAAACAGATAACTCCATTTTTAACAATTCTCATAAATTTAGTTTTTTCATTGTGCGTTCCAATTAATCTCAATGAAACTGCAGTTTTTTTCTTATTTTATTTTTTTTTATTAAGTTTAAAAAAAAAAAAACAACAACAAAAAACAGCTAACACAATAAAACACAATAAAAACATGATAACATATATAAAAAACAGGATATATATTTTACTAGAACAATTAATATATCTATATTAATGAAATAATACATTACTATTACATTTTCATATTTTAAAATTGATCATTTATACTAGTAATAATAATAACAGGGCCTGTGTTTCATGAGCTTTTTTTGTGGGGAAGTTTGCTAGCTTTGGGCTATGTCTGTAGTTCAGCAATGACAAGGTTTCATTCATAGTTTCTTTGTCTCCACTTCACACATTACTAGAGGCAACTTCCACCATCTCAGAGGGCTTCATAATTTAAGGTTGTTTTAATCAGTTGCACTGCTTCCAGATCCCACACACTGTAAAAAGAGCAACTTCAAATCATTTTAAGATGATGCATCTTGTGAAAAGGCAAGAACAGAGCAAGCTGCCTATAAGGTAAATAATCATGTGTGGCGGTGGCAGAGTGTGTGTGTGTGTGTGTGTGTGTGTGTGGTGAATCCCAGGTGTCATATGATAAATGTATACTGAAATGTTCCAAGATGACTCTAAAATCCCCCAACAACTGACTAGAAAAACAGTTTACAACGAGGTCACACTAGGCCAAAGCAACAGCTCAAAGTTGTATACATTTTTTATACAATCCAACATGAGAGGAAATAAACATGTTGTAGTGTGGTTTATGCTTGTGAACTAGTTTTAATAAGGCTTAATGTGCTAATAGTGAACAGTAAGTATATGCTGTAGCTAATGACAACCACAAAATGTGTGCGTCAGCCATGGTGTCATTTTTAACCAGTCTTACATCCCCAGTTTAATCTAAATTGTTCTTTGATAGCAGTGCACTGATGAACAGCAGGAAGATTAGGAGTTCTTTCCAGGGACAGAAGTGATTCTGTCAGGTCTGATTTCAGATTCAGCATGACAGAACGTGGGATTCACCCTCTGAGATGGTGAAAACAGAGCTGAAGTGTGAAGAGTGTAGGCCAAGCCACCATGTGGGGGGCCCGCAGGGAAGGTGAGGCCCATTTTTACACTGCCTGTAGCCAGACAATATGGTAACTATGCAACACAATTCTTTTTCTGGCTATACTGTGTTGGCTCATTCAAGTAACAGAGGTTAAAGGGGTACTCCTTGTCCCCCGTTTTATGAAAAAAAAAAAACAATACTTGAGGTAACAGTCAGGCATGTACAATGAAAGTAAAAATGGACCAATTTAAAAGTAGAAATATGATGCCTAACATTTTATAAAAAGCTTTATTAAATAAATAAATAAATAAGGTAAAAGCGTATTATTTGAGATGAAAGCTGTTTAAATCATTTTAGTGTTTATAACAGTATGATTTTCATGGCAACAAAGCAAAACTGGATAGAAACACTTTACAATAAAGTGCTTCATAACATTAATTAATGCATTTAAGTATTTATGTAATTTAATAACCCGTAATTTAATACAGCTGTTCATTGTTAGTTCATGTAACCTCAGGTCCATTATATAATAGTAACAGATACAACTTTAGATTATAATAATGTATTAGTAAATATTAAAATTAACATTAAACTAAAATTGCTAAATGCTTTAGAAGTACATTTGGTAACACTTTCTATGAAGCCCGTATTTATAATACATTATAAAGGTATTCTTAAGGCATTATAATGAATGCATATTGCATTATAAATATATGTTGTTGTCACAGATCAGCCAGGCTCCCACGCCAGCCAATCACAACGCACACCATCACCTGAATTCTAATGGAACACACCTGCACGTCATTTGAGCCTCATCACCCAGCACTATAAAGCCACACACCTCACTGCACTCAAATGTCTGGTCTCTAGCTATTGCAGCGACTTACCTGTTACCTACCTTGTTGTCAGCCTACCTCCTGTGTTCTCTCCAGCGTTGTGTTCCTCTGGATCCGGATTCTTCCAACGATCTCCTGCCTCAAGTCTCACAGTGAGGTGTGTGGTTCTCCCAGCGTCCACGAGTTCCTGTCAAGACAATTCAGTCCAGTTATCGACTCATCTCTCCAACAAACTGATATCAGCACGCAATACTTACCATCTCATCTGCATTTACTCTGCTGTCAATAAATCCCATTGCATTGAACTAATCCTTTGTGGGAAGTCTGCTTCCCTAACAGTTGCATCATCTCATGAATATTCATTAGAACAGTTTTAATGTATTCTAATAGCTACTCATTTGTGGTTATAGCTTTTAAGAGTATGATGATTTATAACACACAATGAACACAATCCAATAATGACCAATTTACAATGGAAAATTTCTCATAGTTATAATGTATTATAAGTCTCATATCTTGCCACTTTACTTAAAGCAGACAAAGACCACTTATAAGTAATAATATATATTTTTTCTCTCGAGCAGACATAAGATCAGATGAATGTGTAATATGACACATTTGCTTTGAACATTTTATATATATATATATATATATATATATATCAGTTAGATTATTTTGATGGCACCCTTTATACAGCTGTTGATGAGTAACTCTGCAACTACATGTCTACTAGCAGTCCTGAGAGTATTAGTAGTGTGTCTGCTGAATATACTGTATGCTAACACTTTGTTTTGATGGTTCCTCAACAGACAAACTGAGTATAGGATACTTTGCAAGTATGTGAACATTCTAACTAAATCTATAATACAATTAGTTTTATATATATAAACATTGCACTCAAGAGATGTAGTAAGGTACTGTGCAGATCTTAAATAATGTCAAGCTATGATATATCCCATTATAAA
This sequence comes from Barbus barbus, assembly GCF_936440315.1. Taxonomy (NCBI): domain Eukaryota; kingdom Metazoa; phylum Chordata; class Actinopteri; order Cypriniformes; family Cyprinidae; genus Barbus; species Barbus barbus. The sequence goes on from NC_136733.1 coordinate 23,890,318, forward strand.
TTAAGTAGATTTAATATGGAGTTCATTGTGTGTTATAAATAATCATACTCTTAAGTTATAACCACAAATGCGTAAGTGTTATGATTATTCATGAGATTTTATAACACATTATAATGTTTTTTTATAATGCATTATGCCTGAAGAATACCCTTATAATGTATTATAAATACTGACTTCTTAGAAGGTTACCGTTCTTTTCATTGTTGATGTTATCATATGTTATGTAATCTAAATTAAAATTAGCCCATGCTTTACTCAACCTCAAGGTATCCGAGGTGTATATGACTTTCTTCTTTCAGTCGAATCCAATCGGATTTATGTTAAAATTCCAAGCTTTATAATGGCACTGGATAGGTGTTTTTTTTTTTTTTTTTCAACAGTCCAAAGAAGTGCAATAAAGTGCATCCATCCATAATAAAACTTCACATGGCTCTGGGGGGTGAATAAAGCCCTCCTGTAGCGAATCAATGCATTTTTGTAAGAAAAATATCCATATTTTAAAAAATTATAAACACTTTTCTCTAACTTCCGCTAACTGTCATACATGCTCGTACTTATTATAAAGTGTTACCAATTAGGTTGAACTTTACAAAGAAAAGATAAGCCATTTTAACACCCATATTGTTTGTGTCTTATTTTATTAATGTATTTTAACGTCCAATAGCTTAACATGGTATTTTTGCACTTTTGCATCTTTTAAAAGACTAACAGTGGCTCAAAAACATCACAAGTTCTCTCTTAGAGGAAAGCTAGTAGCTTCTGTTGGGTTATTGGCATAGATTCTTATAGTTTTTTCCATAAGAAGAGAAAAAGAACGTGAGCGAGACAGACTATACCATATTGGGCCTGAAACTGAAGCCTTTATGGAAGTGCCAAATATGAATCATTGTAGTCCGGATGCCAAACGGGCCTCTCCTGTGTTGCTAAGAGAGCCCCCCACCCTTCGAGTAGCAGCCAGAGGGGTGGCGAGCAGGGGGCTAAGTGCCTCAGATGGCTGTACAGTTTCAGTTGTGTTAGATATGACTGGATGCTCCTATTCCTGTAAAGGCTACCTGGGTGGTCCGAGGCGGGGGGCTGGATTTTAATACTGCCACCTATTAGCTCCAGTGGGCTGTGATTTATGCAGCTGTCAGCTTGAACTGCATCAGGCTTGCAGGCCCTGGTGAGTTGCGGGCACCCAAATCAGGACCCGAGCCTCCCAGACTCTCTCTTAAGGAGCTAAAGTAAACGTTCCTTCAAGGGAGGGAGAAAAAGCAGAGCGAAAGAAGGAAGAAAAAATGAGAGGAAAATACTGAGTGCATACCTCTGCCTTGCTCAGTCTCCCTTCTGAAATATGTCCCCTTTTGAATGTTTGGCATGTTGAGAGGCACAGAGAGAGAGAGAGAGAGAGAGAGAGAGTGAGTTGAAAAAAGATGTTTGAAATCGAGCGTGATAATTGTGTTTAGACGCCAAGTAAGTTTATGTATGTTTGTTGACATTATACCCATAGAGACCTTGCACTTTCACAACTTTTTTGTTTTCTGCATGTCGACCATGATGAATCAAAAATAAAGTTGCAGAACTTACCACAAATTCATTTCAGTTCCTGTTTATTATTTATTTACATAAAAGTTCTAATATGAAATGAAAATGAACATGTAAAATTATTTAAAAAAATTAAATGGTGTTATTTACCTGTATGTAGACCATGGTGTAGAAAGAAGGAAAACATTAAGTAAAATTTCAGAATAAAAAAATGCATTTAAATTACATAAAATAATTTAATATTAGCTCTGTTTACTTTTGATAGTGCCTTTATTTTTGATAGTTCCTAAAATAAAGACTACAAAAAAATGAATGTGCAAAATTAAAATGTCTTAGATATTAAACGCTGTTCTTCAGCTGTAACCAATAAGAACAGGACATCACTGGTTGCACTGGCTAGCCAAGAAAGACAGTTTTCGAATAGAAACCTGGTATCATGACTTGAGCTCTGGCGCCACACTTATAATCCTTACAGTCAATCAATTATCCTGATCTGGATTCCTGGCTATATGTTCTGTTGGGGCATCTGTTATTAATATTTCAAGACTTTGGCGGTGAAAAGTGTTTATAGAATAATAGTAACATTTATATACAGTATGTTCTACTTTGCAACAAGCAGTCTTGTTTTTTATTTTTGTTTTGTTTTTCCCCCTGCAATCTGGTATCCCTCTTGCAATCTGCAATCATTTTCAGCCATTGTTTTATTTTATTTTATTTTTTTAAGAAAATAAATTAATACTTTTATTCAGCACGGACATATTAAACTGATACAATGTGACAGTAAAAGGCATTTATAATGTTACAATTATAATGTTGTTGTAAAAATTTATCAATTAACACAAATAAATTAAGCAGCACAACTGTTTTCAACTTTGATAATAATCAGAAATGTTTTTGAGCTCAAAATCAGCAAATTAGAATGATTTCTAAAGGATCGTGTGGCACTAAATGACTGCTAAAATTAAGATTTGCTGCCACAGTAATATTTTAAATTAAAACAAAATAATAATTAGAAAACTCTTTTTATTGTAATGTTTCACAATATTACTGTTTTTACTGTAATTTTGAACAAAGAAATGCAGCCTTGGTAGGTATACGTAACTTTCTTTTTCGTACAGACCCAAAACTTCTAATATGTACCATACAATAAGACATGGTAGTTTTAGAAACTGAATGGCAATAACTCAGTTTTTTATCTCATAGGCATATGTGTGTCATATAATTCTGTCATTATTTACTCACCCTCAACTTCAAAACATGTATGTTTTTTTTCCTGCTGCTGAACACATTTACACACAAAAAAGACATTTATAAGAATGTTGGTAAATAAATAGTTGCTGATCCCCATTGACTTTCATAGTATTTTCTCCCAGACTATGGAAGTCAATGTGGACCAGCAACTGATTGGGTATACCCACATTCTTACAAATGTCTTCTTTTATGTTCAGTAACTTGGGTAAACTTGAGTGAATGATGACAGAATGTTTATTTTTGGGTAAACTATCCCTTTAAAAGGCACCACAGGCCACAGTGTAAACACTTTACATTGACATATGACTTAACTGACTGAGAGATGACAGTAATTTGTATGAATGAGCATAAGCACAAGACAAGCACAAGCCAGCCATAAGCCACAAACAATGCTGTATGTATAAATGTTAAATAAGAGGCAAATTTCTGTTTTTAGACAAACACTTTCTGCTTACATTACAGAATAAATACCAGTTTAGTAATTTTTTTTTTTTTTTGGCATAGTGGCCCTTTAACATGGTCAACAAGTGAGTGTGAACAGAAGAAGCGTTTCACATCCCTCCTCCCTTTATTTTACTTGTGGGAAAATGTGCAACACAAAACTCTCGGTCACTTAATGCTGCCTTAATCACCAATCAAAATAACGCCCTGATCTCACCACAGCTTAATATAAAACATCAGCATCACTATGAAGAACACATGTCTCTTTTCTCTACTCATTATGAGGAAGGTGTTTGCACTAGCACGGGGTTCTCACTAATTGGCCACCAGATGGTCATTATGTGGCATGTTGTGTGGAGGACGTTTTCGAGACTTGTTGCTGAGCACCTGGGGTGTCTTCTGATTGGAGGTTTTCTTGACAGATGATTTATTCATGTAATGTCATTGGTCAGACCTCTGTAGCCACAAGGCACAAATTAAGGGGGTAGTTTCCAAAATGCCTAGGCCACGGACAACAAAGAATGGGCTCATTTACACAATAAGTCTTTAACAGTGTAAGGGGTCAGGCCATTCATTTGGTTCACTTTTTAGTAATTCACAGCTTAAGTCAATGTAGCGTATTTTGGTAAAGCTACAGTATAAGCTTATAACTAAAATGTACATGCTCTTTCCTTATCTAAAATAAGTCAGAAAACATTAATTGAAGCTACACTGAAAACACATATTGCTCTTTTTTGTTTTCGTCTGTATATATCTTACATTATTCTCTTTTAATTCTTCAGTTAGAAGCTTTGCGAGACCAAGTCCCTTGCAGTTATATATGCAAATTATTATGTGGTGCGCCTGAGAGCAAATATTTGGTTTCACTGTGTTCTATCTGGGGTTAAACCCATATTATGCACTTCAAAGTTGAAAAGTACTTGCACATGCGCAGAGTGCGATGCTCCCCTCTTCAGCCAAGCTGCCTGTGTAAAGCAGTTTGCTTAATTTACATCGGGTCATGTGCAGAGGTCACACTTGTGATTTTGCAGGAAGGCTTTGCTTGAGGTTACCAACAATCTTTCCAGATGTGCCAGAATGCCATCAAACATGCATAAGCAGAACCATGCGATTTTGTGACATTATGATATTATAGATGGCAGTTCGGTTTCCCATGCAAAAACTTCATGGGTAACTAACCATAATTTAGGGATTTGTTCACATCCATATTTGTTGATGTGAGAGGTGGGAGAAATATGGGATAAAAAAAATAAATTAAATATATAAATAAATAAATAAAATAAATAGATATAATAAAATAAAATAAAATAAAATAAAATAGAATGAATGAATAAATAAATAATAACTAAATAAACTGCAAGACCACATGGAAAATGGGAAATACTTTTGGTAATATTTAATCATTTTAATTTTGTGAGCATTAGTTAACACATTAGTTATCATAAGGAACAAAAATATTTTGCAGTATTCATTAAACTAGATTAAATGTCAATTTGTAAATATACTGTTTATTGTAATAATCATACACACGCACACACGCGCAAACACACACACACACACACACACACACACAACTATTTAAAAGTTTTAGTTTGGTTAGATTTTTTCATGTTTCTAAAAGAAGTCTCTTCTGCTCACCAAGGCTGCATTTATTTAATCTAAAATACAGCAAAACCAGTAATATTGTGAAGTATTTATACAATTTAATATAACTGTTTTCTATTTGAATATATTTTAAAATGCAATTTATTCTTGTGTTTTTTTTCATTTTTTATTTGTGTTTTTTCATTATTCCAGTCTTCAGTGTTCCATGATCCTTCAGAAATCTTTCTGATATGCTCATTTGCTGCTCAGGAAACATTTATTTGAATTATTATTATTATTATTATTTAGGATTCTCTAATGAATAGAAAGTTCTCTGAAAGTTTCTCTCCAGAGGTTATCTGATGAGCCATGTCGCTGTTCATGTGTGCTGGAGACTCTTGATCCAGAACACCGAACTCATGCAGCCCTCATTGTCCTCTTAAACTGAGTTTTGTGTGCAGAAGCTGCTCGGTTTGTTTAGCTCAATGGAGCATTCTAACCCCGCATGGCCAGGTGCCCGATGAAACATGGTGATGAGAATCTACCCTGGGCAGGAGATGGAAGATTCATGGAGTGCTCACCGGCTCTCTGCTATCACTTGGGGCCAGGGGTCAATTGAAGAGAAGATTAGACTTCAGTCTGTCTCGGTCTCTTTGAATTGGTGTGTTTTTCTCTTGTTGTGGCGTTTGTAATCTTGCAGAGTAGCACCACCGTGTGGATGTCAGAGTAATAGCAACAAGTGACGTATTGTCTGCACACAAACGGCTAAAAAAATATACTGAAATTGTGTATACTGAGATCTTACAAATTACTGTATAAAAATATATAAGAATACACTCCATTGATTAATTTTTATTCATTTTAAAATACAGTAAAATTCTTTCAAAACGTTAAACGCTAAAATTGCAAACAGAGTGGAATGCACCGACATTTTGGAAATAAGTTTTTAATAAGCTTTGTGTGAGACATAGAAATCATATAAATAAACAATATTGAAACATTGAAATATTGAAAAATTAGAACTCTGCAACTGTCCAAAATCCCATGGTCCAAATTTATTATACATGTGTGCAAATGAAAAATATGTATTGTACTGTTTACTATTGTATTGATGTTATCATCCCTGAAAACATGATAAAAACAATACATACTGAGTTTTTGGAGAACTTTGCATGGCAAACATTTCAAAAGCATTAATGTGCATCGTGAAAAAAGCACACTATTTTTTTTTTTTTTTTTTTTAAACAACTTGGTTTCCTGTTTCCTCATGATTTCATAGATCGTACAACAATAAAAGCGCATGCAAACAGCAATAACATTATTTTCTCCAAGTCAGCATTACATAGCATAGTGAAGCGTCCTGTTGTTCATGAGATGAGGTCACTATAACTCAATGCTGCTACATTCTCTGGTGTAACCATCTAAACTTGACATGCACCAATAAATCATTAATGACGTAAGAATACCCTGCTGAGATCATGAAAAAGAAGGCTACAAAGTGCCAATATTTTGTTTTAGGTTAGTTTATTTAACCAAAAAAAAAAGTATGCCTAAACACGACGTCTTGGTATTTGATGTTTATCCACATTGTGATGAGACGCTGCTCCTTTGCTGGACAGTTTTTTTCACCTCTATTGTTGAGGTTTTTAGATCATTCAGTGCAAATCGTATGGAGGCCATAGTTTGGAAGAGCTGGGCCTGAAACTCAGTCTCTGGCTTTGCTTTCTCCTGTAATTGCTTCTCCTTTGGAGTGAGTTCATTTCCTTCAGGTATCTAAATAAGTAAAATATTATTATGATTATTATATTATTACTTTTCCATTTCCATTTATGTATGCAGCAGATGATTTCATTCAAAATACAAGTGAAAATTATTAAGTAGAACAACTGAGGACATGATGAACGTAGCCCTGTACTAGCCTATACTGCCATCGCATGGCACTAAAATGCGTTTTTTTGTTTATTATTATTTTTATTTTTTTACTTTTAGACTTTGACAGCATATACCGGAATATACAAAAACATAATTAATAATAAATAAATATAAAAAAAGAGGAAAAATAGTTTTCTTACTTCAGCAGATATTCTTTGCAGCCATGTTTTGTCCTCGTCTGTAAACTCCATCGCAGAACTGAAACCAGTAAATCATTTATCAATTAACAATAGCAAACTTTTATTAATGAAAGAAGTTCTTGAAAGAAGTTAGACATTAGACATTGCATGAAAGGTAAACTTTAATGTATGTTTTGACGGCCTGTCTAAGCCTGTCGGGTCTATAAAGTAGCCCAAAAACGCTTTCAGACGCTACAAATTACACTTATTGTCTGCATCAGACAGAAAAACATTGTATCAAATGTCAATGATTTTAAAGAAAAACAGCACAAGAACGTTTTTTTCAAGCAAACAAGACTTCACTGTGCATAAACGAAAGTGAAATAAAACAGTCTACTATCTTGTTTTGCTTTACAATAACGTAGCTTGTAAGGAAAAAGGAACATTTCAAATTAAAAACTAAGATTGATTCTTTTGCCCAATAGCCACTCGGATCGTTACATTATACAGGTTCAGCCTATATGCACAGTATCGACGAAATGTAAAGTACTCTTTCTCACACAAGTGATTTTGACTTACCTTATAAGGGAAATCATTTTAAAAATCCTTTTTTTCTCGTTAAAGCAGCGCCGAGCTCCGTTTAATGGTAGTTATAGAACATCTTTGTTTAACAGAAGTCTATTTGTGAATCCTGAAAAAACCAACCTCAGCTGTCGAAACCTTTTAAAGTCTATGGTCGAAACAGCTGACTGCAGAAGTACACGATGGAAAAACATACATGCTTTCACTATAGCAATTCAAAATAAGACAATATATCCAAAAATATTAAAACTTCTAAGTCTGCCTGTCGTTTACTACTCGCTCGTTTATCCGGTTAGAAGTGCAAACTGCAAGCAGGCGATTTCTGATAAATCAGCTGCACAACGCAAGTGAAAGTGAAAGTGAATGTAACATTGGGCTTAAACACGTAAACAACTACGTCTAGTGCGCCACGCCATGTCTATTATAAATATTCCAACAATAACAGCTTTCGACTGCATTTGAAGTCGTTATAGCAAAAGTGAGGCATAAAAGAATGGAAAGATATACCGTTTTATTTCATCCCCAACAACATCAGACAAGCTACCAGACATTATTATTATTTACCCATTCACATAGAAAAGACCCTTTCCTATAACAAAGTATAATGGATATCTGACAAATAAACATTCCCAGGATATTTTTTATTTACAGTTTTTTTTATGCAAAGTATTAACAATTAATCAGGTCTTTAGACTTTTGGACAATTGAATGATTAGTTATAAAATAATGTCACTGATTTAAAACCTGAGCCCCTGAACCACACAGTTCCAGTTGAGAAGTTATGGATCATCAATGAAGAATAGCAGCATGCTGCTGCCCAGTAGCATCTGAGCATATGGCATATGAAGGAAGACTTGGAAGGATGTTTAGGGAGTTCAGAATTCCTCTTCTGCGTTACAGGTTCTTGAGGCCTTCAGCTCCTTGAGTCGCTCCATGCAGTCCGTCAGACTCCTCTCTCCATGCACCTTGTTGTCACGAGTCCTAACATTTACTGTGTCACTGCTCTTCTCCTTTTCACCCACCACTGTCATTGAATCAACCGTAAAAATTAGGATCACATGAATTTATGTTAACATATCTGCAGCTGACACTTGTCAATTAAAACAAATGTGAATGGCATTTTAATTTAAGCTACCGAGAAGAAATCACTGTTTGCTTGTGCCGTTTACAACTTTACGAAACACAAGACAATTATCCACCTTATTTTGCAACGTAGAAGTATGCTGTTTTCTTTGAATGTGCAAGACTATTCATTAACTGCTATAGGTAAATAAGAATGAAGCGCAGTAAACAGTCAAACTACTAGCTTTAAAAATAAGTGTGCTTTTAAAGACTCTTTTAAATGTGCTTTTTAAATAAGACAGTTTTTTTTTACAGGTAAAATAACTGGAAGCCTCACACATTTAAGTAACAATATATACACAAATAATTTACAGTAGCAAACAGGAACAAACCATGATTTTTAAATTATCTATTGAAATATTTCTAATTTCAACATTACTATGGATCACTCACCTAAAATGAAATTGTACTGAGCCAACTGAGCATTCCTGATCTTCTTGTTCAGGGTGCAGCCTGGGTCCAGATCCACATCCGTCATCAACCCTCCTCTGTGGAACTCCTGTTGTACCTGAGATTGACAAGGGATTGTTTTTGATAATGTTTATGTTGGAATCAGAGCTAACAGCTACTAGTGTATGGGAATTAGCGAGCAGAACGTACTCTCTGGGCATACTCATCACAAGTGGGTCCAACAGGAACCACCATCACCTGATGTGGGGACAGCCACAGTGGCCTGTGGGAAACAAAAGCAGGAGAATTTGGAAAGGCGCACATATGGTGTGTGACTAAACATTATCATGTGAGAGTCCCCTTCCTAAGCCGTACCACTTTCCCCCATAGTTTTCAGTCAGGATGGCGATCATGCGTTCCACTGAACCCAGGATCGCTCTGTGGATGATCACAGGTCTCTTCTTGTCATCGCCATCATGGCTGAAGAGAGACAAAGTTTGGGTTACAAAGTCAGCAACTTGCACAGGTAAAAATGCAGGAGGGGTGTAGTAATAAAATATTACCACAAAATGTCACTGTTGTACAGGGAACAGAAATTGCTTTGGATGTTCTCTCAGGTTTTATTTCTTCTTATTATTTTATTCAGGAAAACATGTAATGTTTACTTGAGTAAACATACCTCACAAATGTAAGATTGAAGCGAATAGGCAACTGGAAGTCCAGCTGAATGGTAGCACATTGGTGATACCTGCCAATGGCATCCTTTATCTGAATATCAATCTGAATCACAAAATAAAAAAAATACTTTAGTGTAAAGTCATTTCCTAAATGTACATATTTCATATTATGCTTTATTTATCCAGTTGAACCTTTGGTCCATAGAAAGCTCCATCACCAGGATTCAGAACCCATTTCTCTCCAAAATCATTCAGGCTGTTCTCCAGTTGCTAAAACAATTAACAAGGGCTTAATGAAGTCAAACTAAACCAGATATGCATGATTTAATTCTCACCAACCCAAATTTTGAACAGTACTGTATGTGCATTTATTTGCTTATGCTCTTTTTGTGTTTATGCAAAGTGTCAAATTTTACCTTCTCAGCCTGGTCCCACACTTCAGGTTCTCCTAGGAACTTCTCTGGCCTGGTGGAAAGGTTCAATTTGAAGGTGAAGCCAAACACATCATACACTGTACGTAGGAAGTTCAGGCAACCCTTTATCTCAGACTCAATCTGTTAGATAGGAAAATGGGTAAGGAGGTAAGATGAGGAAAATAATGACCTCCTAAATGCAATTCATACAAACAAATCATTAATTGATTAGGCTTATGAATCGAACATAGTCCTTTAACACACTGAAAAATGTAGGGCTTCCACACCTTTAAACCAACACATTTCCATGGCTTAAAGAGCATAACCTGATACATTTACATGTACAATAGAAAGGCAAGTCACAAAAAAGCATCATTTATTCCAAAAGTAACTTGCCTGGTCCATAGAGCAGAAGATGTGTGCGTCGTCTTGTTGGAAACGTCTGACTCTGGTCAGGCCAGTAAGAGCTCCAGACAACTCATTACGGTGCAAGACCCCAAAATCAGCCAAACGCAGAGGCAGTTCCCTCCAAGAGCGCGGCCGGTGGTCAAACATCAGACTGGCAAATAAGGAACATGTTTACATAATGAAAAATTATCCTTGCTTAACTTTTTGCATTCAGGGATACTGTCAATGCCCGTTACAATAAACAACACTTCAAAACTTCTGTTGTAGTGAATACAGAAAGATTTTGTACCAGTGTCCAGGGCAGTTCATGGGCTTGAGGGCAAAGATCTCCTTCTCCACCTCAAAGGAGAACATATTTTCGCTGTAGTGCTGCCAGTGTCCTGAGGTTTGCCATAGTTTGCTGTTGTAGATGTTCGGTGTGACCACTTCCTGGAATCCCCTCTTTCTGTATTCATTCTACACAATAAAATTTAGAATAGTGCAACAAAAATGGTCAGTGAAAATGCATAAATATTAAAGTGGTTTTCTCACAATCATTAACAGGGTCCTTGAAGTGAACCAACCTATCCATTACATGGTCTACTGAACCATGACATCCATAAAATGCAATTTAGCAGATCCTAATAGACCTCTGCAAACCCTGCTCCACAACACACCCTTGTTTTATCAGCTATTGTATTTTTTAAATGGATGATATTGGCTCTGTAGTAACAGAATGAACTATGAATTCAAAATGGGGGGAAACTCACTCTAATAAACTCGATCAGAGTATTATAGATGTAGGCTCCTTTAGGCAAAAAGAAACAACTTCCCGGGCTCAGGTCGTGGAAGAAAAACAAGTCTTGCTCCTGGAAAGACAAAAGCGGGGGAGAGAGAGTGTATGTGTAAAAAATTAAAGGTGAGAGAAACAATTATTATACAACTCAGAAATCTAAACGAGAATACAGGAGGATACAAAGGAAAAGAACTAGAAGTTTAAATGAGCAAGCGATACAAAAAAATAGGACAAATGGCTGATTATGCTCTTGCTTTTGTTCTGACAAAGTGTTCCCTGTGCAACCATCAGCATGCCCATGAACAGATGGCACATTAAGGAGACAGACATCTGCCTTCTTTATGGGCACAGTCCCCGTTCTCTCCCCATCCAGCCCACCTATCAGACCTGTCTTCAGTCACCACAGATTTGAGACTCCCTACACAGTGCATCAAATGAGATGCTGGCTGAGTCATTAGCACATCGAAGTGTCCACATGTCCTCTAGTGTGAGCAGTTTTGTCCCCCAAATGTTCAGTGGAAAGTGGCTTTTTTGTATTAATTTGCATACTGCTGACTTTTATAATTATTCACTTCCAGTTGTGCAGATGCGCATACATGTTGCTGCTGGCTTTGTGATTTAATTACACTGCCATTCAAAAGTTGGTGGCGAGTAAGGACGGTAGTGAGTGAAAGACATTTTTGATTAAGACTTTTTTTAAATTTATGAGTCAGTACTGTGCACCACCATTAGTAGCCTATATTTAATTCCTGGCATCGAAGCATTTAAATAAGGCACGATTTACATAATCCATAGACAAGAATTACAACTGACGCAGCATTTTGCGTTTTCTTTGGGGCCATGGTAGGAATACATTTTCCTCATGTTTTTATGATGTGCTGCCATATGCATTTTTCATGTACATTTCTGGCTTATCTGTAAACAGTCCCTGCATTTACAGTAAAATGGTTCATAGTAGAAATCCATTAAATATTTCAGATGAGTGGTAGGCGTTTATCACGTATGCAAGTCAATTTTCACACATCTACACATACCCTTCCTAGTTTGCGATGATCCCTGCTCTTGGCTTCTTCCTGGAATTTCTCCCATTCTTTCAGCATCTTAGCATCAGGGAAAGAGATGCCATAGATCCTTTGGAGGCTCTCCATGTCAGCTTTGCCCTCCCAATATGTAGAAGAATTCTGTGATTTACATCATATTTGGGATTATACATCATGCTGTAGGGATAATATGCCTTATGTACAAGTTGGGATAATATGACAGAGGAATGTGGAAAGGAGTTTTAATTGAGTTAATTTAAATTGTTAAAAGGTTCTGCAAGGATACCAGGGACAAAATGAAGGAAAGGGCTTAATTGTGCACCTTGTGGATCTTCAAGGCCTTGATCTTTCCTGTATGTCTTACATGAGGCCCTCTGCACAGATCAATCAAAGGTCCACACCTACAGAACCAACAGTAAAATGTGTAAATAAACTAAGGTATAAATACATTGTATATACACTACCATTTTTAAAATGTTTTTGAAAGTAGACCATTTTAATCTAACCAAAAATACAGTAAAACGGTAATATTGTGAAATATTAATATATAAAATAACTGTTTTATATTTAAATGCATTTTAAAATGTAATTTATTTCTGTGATGGCAAAACTTCCAGCAGCCATTACTCCAGTCTTCAGAGTTATATGATCCTTCAGAAATCATACTAATATGCTGATTAGGTTCACACAAAACAATTATTTTTATAATCAATGTTGAATAGTTTAGGATTATTTGATGAACAGAAAGTTCACAAGAACAGCATTTATTTGAAATAGAAATCTTTTAAAACTACAAACCTTTTTAATGCCAGTGTAAATAGTCTTTAAAACTATTTTTAAATAAATAAATAATACAAAACACTTCAAAGGAACATGTTTTTCCAACCAAAAATCATACCTGTAAACTGTAGTTGTTGGGGTGGTAACCTTTTCATTTAGGATCCTGCACTTGAACTTGTTGTACTAGAAGAAAGAGAGAAGCAGATTTCACTGGTCAGACTCTGAACTTCAAGGCGCTCAGGTGTTCAGGGTTTATTCATAGCATGAGCTTATATTTCTCGCTCTTAGAAAGGAAGCAACTACCTTGAACATCTCCAACAGAGTCTCCTTCTTTACCTCCAGCCTCTCAAAGGGCTGCTTCTCTTTGATGATCTTCTTACACAAGTTCTCCAAAGAGGGAAAATCATTACTCGATACACCTCTGAGAACCGGCAGGCGAGGAAGGGAGAGGATAGAGAAAATAAAACACACAAACGTGCACAGATTTCATTAAAAAACATAAGCTCTTCTTAAATAAAAACTAGTGCAAAGAATTACAAAACATCTCACAGATGTCACCAATCAATTAAAGCAACTTTAGTCTTCCAGCAGTCATCTTCTATGACAAAGCAATGCATTTTCAGAAAAATACCTACTCTGGACCAGACAGAGCCACGCTAAAAAAATAAGGCAGAGCTTGACAGTGATATTATCATAATGAATACATTTGCATATATTGGCTTTCAACAAGTAAACTACAGCCTTTATTTTGCTCCTTCCAGCTTATCTAAAGCCACTGCACTGATCCTGGTCAAACAAAAGGTCATGTCATTGTTAAAAAGGAATGAAAACTCCTGAACAAAAATACGAAATGTTGTATTTCTTGGCCAGCTACTTAGCATAATTTCTAACCACAGATGAATTAATGTGACTTCCACGCTCTGACTGACAGTTCTAAACAATAGATGGTAAAGGGACACAATAGTGACCTGAATTAGCATGGATGACAACAGTAGTGAGAAGCATATTATAATTTGATGCCTGTAGTCTGCCCTGTAATACTACAGTTCAGTTGATGAACAACCCAAATCATTCTAATTCAAAAAAAATAAAAACAACAGAAAGTATGTCTGACTTACTCATTTTCAAGAAACATATCATAGTAAAAGCCATTCTCAATGGGAGGCCCATAACAAAGGCATCCTCCATAGACTCGCTCCATAGCCTCTCCCATTATGTGGGCACTGGAGTGCCAATACACCTAAAGAAAGAAGTTTTTAAATAATATGCAAAAATACACGCTTTCAATCATCTATATAATAAAACAATTCATAAGAAACATTTTCTCCGCGCACTACTTATTATGTGGTGGGGTCACTGCTATTGGTCTAGCATTCATTAAAATAAATAACGCAAATGCAAACTTGAGATTTTTTTTTTAAAAACATAAAAAAAAAAAACTCTAAACTTACTGCTTGTGCCTCTTCATCGTCAAATTTGAGAAACACTAGACTGCAGTCTTCTTCTAAGGGCCGGTCTAGATCCCATACCATATTGTTCACTTTGGAGATCACGGTATTATCAGCAAGGCCTTGGCTGTTAAGTAAAACACATTATAATGTCATACACTGTGATTACAAGTTATTGCTTGATTTGGAAGCATAATGCAATCAAGCAACTCACTAAGAAATCACCTTTTTTGGTGCCTTTCAATGAAAGGGAGAATTTTAAGTTTAAGTTAAACTTCTATATAACAATTCACACATTATTATTAATATTTTTTATATTATTATTTATATATTTGCATTGCACCTAGACTAGCTTTCTAATAAACCTGAAAGCTTACACTATAAATATTGACAAACTCCTTATGTTCCTCTATCGTAGGTTGCTTTGGATAAAAAAAAATATTCTCTTAAATGCATAAATGTAAATGTTGTCGACTGTATCTATTGTCCCACCCCAAATTCCTGCCACTGGCGGAGTCAATATTTCTATGCCAGATCACTCACAAACAGAACAATGTTTTGATTGCATTATGAAACCTCAGCGTTTATACACGTTTATATAAGTATTTCAAAAAACTTAAAGTTTACCAATCTTTCACAGGTGTCATTGCTAACTATGTCATTGGTTCAAGCAAGAGTTGACAACATCGGTGTTAAAAAAAAGCTAACCTGATGCCACAGGCAACCTGGTAAGGTGTGGTCTTCCAGGATTCTCCATCTACTACTTTTCCATCGGGCAGTGTGATCTTGATGGGTTTGCAGTCTTTTGCTGCTTTCTCAGACAGCAAGGCATCATGTTCTGCCTTCAGCTTGTTATAAATGGACAGACGCTCATTGATGTACTGTGGTAGAGGATTCAACTATAGAGAAAAAAAAGAGACAAAACTCATATTTTTATCACATAACCACTATCCATTGTTTTAAGGGTCCTCCAAAAGTGCATGTATCATAAATAATAAACCATAGCACAATTTAGCATTACAGGAGATATACTGCCTTTACAATTCTGAACCAAACCAAGCCCATCCTCCTCTGGAAAGGAATTTAAATCAATACACAATTGCACATATGCCAAATATTTTCTAGTTACATAATGTGCATGGATACTATCCACATGCTTAACAATGCTTTTATTAGTTTATACAGAGAATGGAATCTTTGAAGGCATTGTGGAATACGCAAGTGTTGCAATACATTGCAATATCCTACACAACACACCTACAGAATAATACCAGCACAAACCTCAACCCTGCCACTCGCATCTCCACCAGCATTCTTGTTTTTCTTCTTTCCTCCATCTTTGCTATTCTGAAAGAAAGGGTGCGACGTTCATTGGTTATTAGATTCAACTGTCAATTAGTTTTTCATGTCAACAAAGAAAAGAGTTCAAACATGTCACTCCACCCGCTGTAAAGTGATACAGAAACAACACCTGACTGCAAACCTGTATACAACAGAGCATATTAAATATCAATATAGCACAGCTGTCAGACAAATAACGAGAGCAACGTGTTTCAAAGGTCCCAAAAACTATATATATATATATATATATATATATATATATATATATATATATATAACTTATATAAAAAATAATAATAAGGCATTAAGGGTTTTGACAGCAACATGCTATGACTGTCTCAGAGGACTTCTTCAGTTCACTAGCTAGTCAGCTAACTGCATGCACATCTGATACCTTCTTCTCGTCCATGTTCAGATCCTTCATCTGTTCGGTAACGTTCTCTTCCGCCATAATCGGACAAAAATATTACAAGCACGAACAAGTAACAGTCTACAGATTTGTACAGTCTTGCTTCAGGACACCGGCATGCACGTTTCCCGGATATTGCGGGAAGGCAAATGCTGATGCAACAATGTGATGAATTTGGAATGCTGTCCGTGATTGGTGATTCACTGTGATTGATGTAATTATAAACCAATCATCAGGCAGAGTATTTAATTTTTGGCGCAGTAAGATGATGCAATGCGAATGACATACTATAAAAGGTAAGACAGGCTTTTACTGCATACGTCTCTATTGTTATTGCTAATTATAATATAATGTGCCATTTTAGTCAAGTTAACAACATGAGGGTTTCTTTTTAGCCATGGCTGTGTGACAAAAGTTTTACCCATGTCTTTGGGCTTTCCCCTCAAACGTAAATAAAGGGGTTCAATTCGAGAAGCTATATAAAAGCAATGCATTCTAGTGGCACCTAGTGGGCCAAAATGAGAAGCGCAACTATTAATAATAACATAATATGACACAGTGGTATAGAAACAGCACCTTAGAGGGTACTTATACAAAAAGCATTTGTTTACATCGAGTATTTATAGCGAACCTGCTGGGTACGGCACATGATTTACCTCTAACTACTACATCTACTTCTAACTTAGCGTATTACTTATAAGCAAGGCTCTTGAACTGAAAGCCCTTGTGGAATGGAATGGAAGTAGAGGTGTATGTGGAACTGAAAAAGTGTCATTAGTAAAACAAAGGGTTTTGTTTAGGATCAGGATTTACTGGAACATTTAAATTTTTTTATACACTTTTTTTTTTTATTACTCTCCTTTATACTGAAGTGGGTGCAAAGTTAAGTTTGCTGTAGCGATATTGCTTTACTTTCTGTTTTTCTTCCTTTCTTTTCTTCTTTTGAAGTTTCTGATCATATTTTGTAGGGCATCATCTCATCAACATAGTGCTTTGAAAATCCCAATATTATTTTTTTATTCACATGCTGGTCAGAGCTCTAGTGTCAATGTTATCGCTGTGTAATAGTAGGGCATGTAAATTTGCTTCATACTCCATTGAGGAGGATTTACATATTCATTTAGAAAAGCTAATTGTTCAGCATGCCCAAACAAAGCCTATAAACTCAAGGGTGTTTTGGACTTTGAATGCCAGTGTAAATAAGCCACATGGTCTCAAACAAATGCAGTTGCACCCTTGGTGCAATGGTTGGAAATCGTGGAACCGTGTCATCCATGGTCTTTGCCTGCTTGAATGCACAGCTGTATCTCTTTTTTTTTTTTTTCAGCGCTTAAAATTTTATGCTCCTTAATTTTTAAAAACTGCTTTTGAGGACATTTGTCACATCCACCTACTCTCTTGCATTTTTGAAGCATGAACCAAGATAACATAAAACAGAAAGACAGCACAGAAGACTGATCGTACGGAAAGCAATAATCCTGAAAGCCCATTTTGCTTTTTTTTGTTTTGTTTTTTTTTTTAGAGGTTTACTTTAGATGTATAGCATCAAGTAAGCCCACTGAACTACATGTGCGACTGCAAATAAGTGAGGTGAAAGTCAGGTCAGGTTTCATGACCTTACAATTGTTTAAGAAGATGAGTCTAGTGTCAGGCTGACCTGAGGATCTCTCTTAGATATCTAGTAATTTCATGGTCTAGAAAGTGCATTTTGAGGCCATAACACTGTAGAGTTCTCAGTTCACTTAAAAGAAATGAGCCTAAGCTTCCTGTTTCTTAGATGAAAGGGTTGTAAATAATTATTTCCCTTTAAATTGCTCCTTACGTTTGCTGGAATGTTGATTTTACCAAATGTTATTGGTGTCTTAAATATTGAGACTATATTGAATGAACACAAACATCAATATTCTGGTTACTACTGTAATGACACATAGACGGAAATATGGAGGTGACAGTTTTGTAATGATGTATACTACAAAACAAAGGTTAAATTCAATAAATTTAAAAAAATAATATTTAAAGAAGGTCAAGGACGTGTCTGACCTACATTTTTAAGTCCAGAAAGAAACACTTTCTTTAGGAAGCATGAATATGTTTAATTCCACCCATTTGCCATTCACAAGCAGGCCGAGTGGAACAGGTGACTCCAATGAATTTCGCATAGTGACAAAGGGTCTGTATCTACGTTTTAAAACCACTTCTCTCAAAGGATAGGCCAATGGCTTATGCAAATTCACCCTGTGCATGTCAGTAATTTATTATAGGGGAGTCACACAGGCTTCAAACCATCCACTGGCCTTAGAGAAAATGCTTCTGAGACGTAAGGAAGAAAAAAAAAGACAACCACAAATTGTGTGCAGAGGATGATTTCTTGTGATGTCCTTATGGTAATTGTGCAGCTGCTTAAATTGTAGTTTTTTTTATTGATTCTTACGGTCTGACTCTAATGGTATTCTTTTATGGTTGTGCAGGGAGTTTGTTTGGTTGCGTCATCTTAAATTCAACCCCAAGGTAACTTAAAATGATGGATTCTGAACATTAATAAATCTTAGCGAGCTTAGATACAGTTTTTTTTTTTTTATCGCAAAAGATAGTTGCTGGTCTGAAGACAATCTCTACTGAGGTTAAATTGTAAATTTCAAAGAAATCTTATTCCCATCACATTATCCATCAAAGAATGGCCTCTCCCAAACTCACTCCGATAATCTACAAAGAAGAAGCGACTCCCAAGAAAGTGCCCTAATCGATCAGTCGCCATGCTTTCCATTAGTTTGCACACAACAGAGGAGGGCTGTCAGTCTGTGTGAAATGTTGAGTGGAAAAGATTGCTCCCACATGATCTCAACTCGTATATACAGCCCACAGAGTCTTTCCTTGAGAGCCTGCAGTAATTCTGTCGACCGTCTCTGCAGACAAATGTTGCACTCTTTCTTTTGTATAGCCTTGGCTTGAGCATAAGCTTTAAAGATGTCTCCATAATCACAAGTAACTGGTTTCTTATCCACACACTAACCATATTCTTGAGGCACGTCTCTCACTCTCTGCGCTCCATGACATTGACCGCTCTAATGACAGTGACAGTTTCATGTGAGAAGTGGTGCAGTGACCAGCCGACACTCCCAGGTGCATTCAAACAAATCTCCAAGATGCACTTCAGTAACACTTCATAATTGCTTTTCAAATGTACTTGCTGTGTAAGTTTATTTAGTTTTAAAGAAATGATGCAAGGATGCATTAAATTGCTCAAAACTGACAATAAACAGTATGTTGAAAAATGTATCTTTTTTTTCCATACAATAGAAAGTCAGCGGTCACTAAAACTATTCATTCATTCTTCAAAATTTTACCCTATTCATATAAAGACTAACAAGAAGCATGCTAAAACCTACAACAGTTCAAACACTCATAATTGCATACACATACCGTTATGTAAGTGTTAAAATATGAAAAATACTGGATCGCTCTCAGCTCTGTTGCTTTTTTAATTTATTTTTCACACTCTTAATCTGACATACAGAAACATTCACAAGCCGACAAAAGTGCGCACACACACACAGACGCTGTTCACTGTGTTCAGTGTGTCTGTTTACTCTGAATGCAAATAGCTAACGCCACCCAGCATTGCTCAGATATTTACCTTTAGTACAAATAGCATATTACTTATGTTTTCTATCTTTATTTGACCCTCTAACTCTAGCACTCTCTATTCTTGACCCTATATTGCATATTTATTCTCTAACTGCTAGCTTTTCTTGAAAAACTAACTCTAGCTTTCTTTTTTTCTATTCTATCTACTTGTTTCTTTAAAAAAAAAAAAAAAAAAAAACTTGCTATGTGTTAGGCTAACCGACACTTGTCATAGCACTTGCATGTTGTTGCTTTTCTGTTGGTTTTGATTGCTTCTATTGTCCTCAGTTGTAAGTCACTTTGGATAAAAGCGTCTGCTAAATGACTAAATGTAAATGTTTAAACTTTGTGTGTACAGCATCTGCTACTATTTACACTGTGTAAATGGCAGCTACCTTTCTTTACACTTGGTGTAACTAGATGCGGTCATTAGCCAAACGTTAATGCAGTTTTCATGAAAACATTTGAAATATTAAAAATTTTGTGATTGTTGACAAATATAAGGAATGAGACCAGAAGAATTCTGGAAGCCTATAGAGCAGTGAGGGTAACAAAAGAGAGAGCTTATGGTCCTTCGAGTGCAAGTTAATATTTTTCAGTCTCTTTTGAGGAGCAAAATATTGCTTTTGCATGCAATGGCGTTGACACCGTAAGGTTTTTATATAACATATGTTTGGATTCAGTTACCATAAGATGAGTAAATTTTACATTAATTATTAATGGCTTAATCAAACACAGACAATGACTCATTCTCTTGACTTTATTGAACAAACTCACTGAATATTCCCTATACAGGGTGGTTCTTTTTCCACAGTGGTATTTAGCATTCTGGCTGTATATTGACTTAATAGTGACATGATTAGAAGTTCATTGCATTTGCAATAACAGCAGGCTTTGCCTTGGTGTTTCAGGCCTACCAGCTACCTGCCCTTGTAATTGGCTATAATGTGATTTGTGTACATTACTGTAAGCTGCAATGTAGTGCAAATAACTGGTTCATGGCTTGTCTAATCATCAAATAGTGTTTGTCTTTAAATGCATTTAATGCCTCACTATGAATATTAATTTCTTCATCTGTCCCAAGAGGACTAAAGGTTAATAAGTGCAAATATTTGTGAAAGCGTGACAGTCAGAGAATGGTTCTGTGATGCATATAAACTCAATTAATCAGATGAAAAAGAGGATCTGAAAATCTGGTCAGGTTTGGAAAAGTATGACATTCAACTGCATGTACCAATATTCATTTAAAAATGCTAACAGTGGCTTTCCAGTGAGGGTCAACATCGATAATGTTTAACAAAATCATTATGCATTCTCCAAACATGCATAGGCAGCGCAGTTCTCATTACTCTCCTGAGCAATAACAAGAATGAACTCCACACCTTCTCAGAGGGAATAAGGGGGGCTAAGATAGAGTATTAAAGCAAGGATGAATGCAAGAGAGAAAAGCCCCTGGCAATCCCAGGCCCCCCTGCCACTCCTGACATGAAAACTCCTCGCTGAATAATGAGCTTCTCCATTCCGGTAAATCCCTGCATTTGAGACTGGTGCTGCAGTGTTTTGTGTGCACTTCTTTACTATGTGATCGCTTCTCCGAGCTGAGCCATTTATGCATATTTTGCTTGGTGTTGCCGTCGCTGGTTAGGATTAACTGCCTGTGATAAATGTGCCATCTGCACAGTCTAGAGAGCATTGTTTTAGTTTACTTTGCTGGGTGTTCTCTAGCCCCTTCAGACCTGAATTTGTTTCACTGAACACATTTTTTTTTAATCCACTTGATATTTGCTCCTCTCCAATATAGAAATAAGTTTAAATTTTTAAACATTTTTTTTTTTTCATGTCCACTATAATGGACACCAGGACTGAAGAAAAATAAAACCCCCCATATTTTAACCATACATAATAAGTAGAGCTTGTGCACTATAGTTGAGCTAGTGTTTAAGATTTTTAGAAGAACACATACTATAAGAATGAGCAATGCAATAAGAATGTGGGGAAAAAGGTAAGATGATATGAAGTCTCAAAAAAACTTGTTTTGTGGTTGAAGTGGGTGAATCTTAGTATATGTATAAATGTCTTTTGTGTGTATTTGAATTGGTCTATGTGTACTTGCTGATTGTTTTGTTGAATATATGATTGTGTGCATTATAGTATCAAGGCATCAATGTATATGTGGAGGGTGTGTGAGTGTGTGTGTTGCTATGTATTAACTGATCTCACATCCACTATGGCTGTTTCTCATTAAAACCAATGAAAAGTTGATTGGCAGGCTATGGCCACTTTGAAGACATAAATGAAATCATATTAATTTCATTAATTAACATCAATGTTCATAAAACATTAACATTAGAATGTGTAGCTCTGTATTGAGCTTTGAAATGCTTCCACAAATTTCTAAACTTGTAATTCCTTAGGTGCTGTTGATATCTTTCAAGACCTGATGTCCATTGCGATGGACATAAAATAAAATAAAAAAATCCTGTGTTCTGCAACTCTGAAAGATCTTCAAAATAACTTTGAATATTATCATTTGCTAGTCTTAATTTTATAATAGGTGCAAGTTGATGAGGCTACCATAAACATAAATCTGCATATAAAAAGTCAAATGTGGACTTCCTCCTCTTCTTGTCTAGTTGGTTAGTCTCTCTTTTGTGAGGTCTGTAGCTCAATCAGGGCTGCGTTCAGCCCCGAATAAACGGTGCAAAACATTTATTAAACGGAAACTGTGATGCGTTGAACACCCTGTTCTGATGACGCAAGTGTTGCAACTATGGCAGCTGAGAAGGCAATTCTGTGTGTTCTTTTCGAAGAATTTTCAGAGCCTGATAAAATCGGTATAAATACATTTTTAATAGTGCAAAATACGCTCGATGTTACAGTCACTGCTCTTGCCATCCAGAATAAAAGAGAACATCCCAATGCAGTGAAGGGATTTGTGGAAACTGTGGTTCCTAATTATTGTGATCCAACATTTGCCTTACATTTCAGGATGAAAAGAAGTTTCAGGTGAAGGATAATCCACTTCTTACCTCCGAGACTGTGTTATGATCTATATGACCTTATTTTTATTGCAAGTATTAGGCTTATCATTATTGCTGATCACTGTTGTTGTGCTACGATATTGTAATATTTACCATTATATAATCAGAGGAGCATAGAAAAGTTTATGAAAGTGTCACTCCACAATACAATAGCAAAATATATAAATATGTATAGTATTTTTATGTTACATTAATCAGTGTCTAGCACACCTTCCTGAGGAAACGATATGGACCAGAATACATTGCAATTACTACATATTAAGACAGACTTAAAGAAGTTCCAGATCTATACTTGTGCTCTTATTATTTCAGTTATTTTGCCTTTAATGTAAATAAACGTGCAAACAATATACTTGCTCTTGTGAATTTATTTTGATGTTAATTACATTTACTTACAAATTCATCATCATCATGTTGATATGCTATGTTACTATACATCTCTGATGACAAACATGTCTTCTGATGTCTTCAATTGTTGCGTAAACCGAGCTGCAGTGGACACATATTAAATGACTTCACTTGGACCCATTTTGCATCTGTCTCTTTAATACCGCGTGGTTTATAAACACGTTTCTGCTGACATTTTTGACACACCCACCAAACAAGAGAAAACATCTCAAACCCCGTTGCACACCGTTTCCAGGAAACATGTAGTTCAACCCGGGAACCGGAGCAAAACGTGGGACACTAGTGTGAGCCTGAACGTTCCCCAGATTAAGCTAGGAGTCATAACTTCATTGTAATTGTTTGATCAGGGACTAATCAGTGACCAGGCATTGCTCATATAATGAAAACATACAATTTTATTGGTTTAAACAAAAAATCACGTGATGTCCATTTCAATGGATGCAGGGTCGAAGGGGCTAGACTGCTATTAATAACAGCAGCATTTTCAAGTCATTTGTGTCAAATCAAAATATGCTGCTGTTTCTTGAGTTAGTTAAGCAATGATATGGAAAGGTCATTCACAGACAAATCTGCTTAGAAATAAACAAAAAACTTCCATTAACGCATCAACACCAACAGCAACATGAATTGTGTTAAAACTGTTATGTAATTTGCCATACAGTGAGCTACTGTAGTAAGAGAATCTCTATTGTTTCACAGCTGTTTTGTGGGTAATCTTTTGGTACCTGCTTAGAAATGTTCAAAAATGTACTTAAAAACCCAATTAGTTGTTAACTTTTTTTCACTTATGTAACTGATTACTGTAAACGACACCGAAAAATAACAAGTAATATTTATTTGGCAAGTTTTTGCTTTTTTTTTTTTTTTTGTATAAAAATTCACATATAGAATTATGAAAAATCCACTTGAAGTGAATAAGCACATGCTTTTTGATGATAAGGTTTTTTTTTATTATTATTTGGAGACTCGATTTTTAGTAGCAGTGACTGCACTGACACTAGCACAGTGGCTCACTGAATGAAGAAATAAACACCAATTCATTTAAAGCGTAACTAAAAAAAAGACAAACTAAAAATCCACCCATGCAGTTTCCATTAATGCAACAATCATTCATGTAGTCCAAAGACAAATTAAGTTTAATTTTACATTACTCAAGTGGAATGAACACAATGAAATTGTTGCAATAAAATGTTCAGCAAGTGTACTGTTTTCCCTTGTGAAAAACCAAAATACTTAAATGCACTTAAAATACAGTACATTTATTTCATGCTACACTACAAATACATTTACATATTTATGTTCTTAATAGAAATACCCTACAATTATACCTTTTGGTATAATAAACTGGTATACTGAAAGTCTGCTAAATTGGAACAACTAATTAATGCACTTTAATTGTGCAGAAGTAGTGCTGAGGTCCAACTAAAGGTATACTGAAGTATATTTGATTGTGCTGAAGTGGAGCTATTGCAGGTATACTTCAGGACAGGTACACTTTAAATATCTTTCATTTAAAGATCAATATTTTTCAAAGATCATACTGTCCTCATCACTAGTGACATTAAAACGCATATGAAATGTACATTGTGCACAAGTAGTACTCCAAATAAAGTATAATTCTAATTTTATAGCAGTAAGTCGCAATAGATATGTCAGTAAATATGTTAACAGATTTGAACTATATTAGTATGAAATAAATGCCTTTTAAATATATATATTTTACGGGTTATCTTAATTTAATTCAGTAAATTGAATTTGAAGTAAATTTTGGCAATCAGCAAATACATTAACATATGTGCTAAGGTAACAAACAAAACTAACAGAGCTTGACACTGTTCTGGAAGTCAAATAAAGCAACATGCATATACAGTTGTGTGAAAAAGTGTTTGCCCCCTTCCTGATTTTTTAATTTTTTGCATGTTTGTCACACTTTAATGTTTCAGATCATCAAACAAATTTAAATATTAAATCAAAGATAACACAAGTAAACACAACATGCAGTTTTTGAAAGAAGTTTTTTATTATGAAGGGAAAACAAAATCCAAACCCACATGGCCCTGTGTGAAAAAGTGCTTGCCCCCTAAACCTAATAACTGGTTGGGCCACCCTTAGCAGCAACAACTGCAATCAAGCATTTGCGATAACTTGCAATGAGTCTGTTACAGCGCTGTGGAGGAATTTTGGCCCACTCATCTTGGCAGAATTGTTGTAATTCAGCCACATTTGAGGGTTTTCGAGCATGAACCGCCTTTTTAAGGTCATGCCACAGCATCTCAATAGGATTCAGGTCAGGACTTTGACTAGGCCACTCCAAAGTCTTCATTTTGTTTTTCTTCAGCCATTCAGAGCTGGATTTGCTGGTGTGTTTTGGATCATTGTCCTGCTGCAGAACCCAAGTTTGCTTCAGCTTGAGGTCACGAACAGATGGCCGGACATTGTCCTTCAGGATTTTTTGGTAGACAGCTGAATTCACGGTTCCATTTATCACAGCAAGTCTTCCAGGTCCTGAAGCAGCAAAACAGCCCCAGACCATCACACTACCACCACCATATTTTACTGTTGGTATGATGTTCTTTTTCTGAAATACGGTGTTATTTTTACGCCAGATGTAATGGGACACACACCTTCCAAAAAGTTCAACTTTTGTCTCGTCAGTCCACAGAGTATTTTCCCACAAGTCGTGGGGATCATCAAGATGTTTTCTGGCAAAAATGAGATGAGCTTTTATGTTCTTTTTGCTCAGCAGCGGTTTTCGTCTTGGAACTCTGCCATGCAGGACATTTTTGCCCAGTCTCTTTCTTATGGTGGAGTCATGAACACTGACCTTAACTGAGGCAAGTGAGGCCTGCAGTTCTTTAGATGTTGTTGTGGGGTCTTTTGTGACCTCTTGGATGAGTCGTCGCTGCGCTCTTGGGGTAATTTTGGTCGGCCGGACACTCCTGGGAAGGTTCACCACTGTTCCATGTTTTCGCCATTTGTGGATAATGGCTCTCACTGTGGTTCGCTGGAGTCCCAAAGCTTTAGAAATGGCTTTATAACCTTTTCCAGACTGATAGATCTCAATTACTTTCTTTCTCATTTGTTCCTGAATTTCTTTGGATCTCAACATGATGTGTAGCTTTTGGTCTACTTCACTTTGTCATGCAGGTCCTATTTAAGTGATTTCTTGATTGTGAACAGCTGTGGCAGTAATCAGGCCTGGGTGTGGCTAGAGAAACTGAACTCAGGTGTGAAACCACAGTTATGTTTTAACGGGGAGTGGGGGGCAAACACTTTTTCACACAGGGTCATGTTGGTTTGGATTTTGTTTTCCCTTCATAAAAAAACCCCTTCATTTAAAACCTGCATGTTGTGTTTACGTGTTATCTTTGATTAATATTTAAATTAGTTTGATCTGAAACATTAAAATGTGACAAACATGCAAAAAAAAAAAAATAAATCAGGAAGGGGGCCAACACTTTTTCACACCACTGTGTATATAAGCTCTGTTTGATATAATCACCTTTTCATGTTAAAAAAATAACTTATTTGAGTAAAACAAACTTGTTTTATTTAATATATTTCACTCCCGGCTTTTACATTGTTGCTTTATGGTGTCTTTATTCTCAATTATGAAAATATTTTAATAAATGTCTTTTTTAAATTTCATATCACATTATATTTCCAAAGCTAAATTTGGTCAAATTAAACATTTCCAATTCTTTGTGTTTTGTTATAGCCTACCAGTTTAGTACAGCACAGAATGGCAAAGAAAAGCTTTTTTTAAACAAGATATCACAATAATTCACTATACCACAACAACAATGATTTGCTGATTTGACATTTTGAGTCCTCTTCACATGGACCTCTCAGCAGAAAAATGCTGTTAAATTTACAGAGGGCTGCACCTAATGTCTTTCTTGTATCTGGATGACTTAGTGACTTTCAGGTAGCGCTGATATAAGGCACCATTGTCTATAAGGGCCATATGTTCTGTTTTCTGTCATTTTGTCCTTGTTTCTTCCCTGTGCTGTTTCCCCTCTGTTTGTTTTCATCCGTCTATCTCTCCAGGGAGCATCACAATCAGCAGCGGATGATGGGATACAAGGCCCTGAAGCAACTAAAGCATTCCAAACACCTGCCAAACCACAAACACGCACACATACTGTCCAACTTCTTCCTCATTCTTCAACACACTCTTGCAGCGGTAGCCCTGAATCCTCAATGTGCTTGTTTTGTATTTGTCAGCAGAAACTGGTTTGCCGATGCCCTCTGTTCAAATCCAGCGGTACATGCTCAGCCTTTAAATATCTTACCAAGGGCCGAGGGTGCTGTGCACTTTGGATGCAAATGAACGAATTACAGTGACAAGATGGGATTGTTTAGTGCTGGCAACCTTGTGTCTCACCTTGTGGTGAGAGCAAGGACCGTATCTGTAACTGTCATCACAGCAGGACAGATCAATCCATATAGCTCAGCATGTGCAGTTCTGATGACAGGCCTGATGAACCCACGACCTTCCTTTAAGCAGAGAGGAAAGGAGGAGATGAACGAGAGGGTGGGTGTGGGACTACAGTGGAGAAAGGCTGTCTAGGCGTAAAGAGAAATGAATCTGACACCTGCTGTGAAATGTCATTTCCAGAGTTGGTTGTCTAAAACTGGAGATTCAAAGTTGTGTTTTTGCTCCAAATACATTCTCTCAATAGCACTCAGTTCATCATTTAACGTGTCAGTGGGAACCCCTACCGTCCAAAGCTGCCTTTATGCTTTTGGCTAAAGTTGGCTCAAGCACATAACTTGCATTTGAGAAAGAAAGGTAATTTAATTTGCTCCTAAATTTTCCCCTTGAAAGGATAGTTCCCCAAAAATTAAAGTCATGTCATCATTTACTTGGTTTCAAAACTGACTTGAACTTTCTTCTCTGGAACACAAAAGAAGATATAGACTCAAAATGCCTTCTTCCATTCTATATAGTGGGTGAAGAGCAGTATGCAAGCCAACTAGTATGTCCAAGTTCATAGTATTCATAAAATGTACCTGGATGACTAACTACTTGTAGCAAGATTCTGAAATTTGCACCTGATGGACACTTTACTATCTCACGAGGCCTCTGGAGATGATTGTGAAGTAACGCAGTTGGTCAAGTGATAGTGACAGCGTGGAGGAAATGTCATTACTTTTACACACATTAATTCTATATAAAGTAAAACATACTTTTTTAATGGTCGTGAAGAAAGTTCCAAACCAAATGTAGTATCTTCTTGTATTCAATTTAGGACTGTTTTTTTCTTCTTTGTCTATATTAGCTACACAGAAGCCCTTTGTGGTTCCTTGTTGTTTTTGTTTTGACTCCACTGTCACTGTATGTACAAAAACTGTTGATTCATTCTTCAAAATAGCATCTTTCGTATTCCATAGATTGAAAAAAAATCATACAGGATTGGAACAACATGAGGGTAAATAGTGACTACATGTTCAACTTTAGGTGAACTATCACTTTAAATTAAAAAGGCTCATGAGAGTAAACAGCAGGTGTCAGTAAAACCACTTCAGATGCATTTGTGTGTTTCTCTACACACAAATACAAATTTTGTAAATAAATGTAACAAGATATCACTACCAGTTTTGGCTGAACAAAATGGTGTCTTTGCCAATGAAGTCTGACTTTACTTGCTGTGGAACTGGTTTTAGGAATGTACATAAGAAATTTCTTAAAAAAAAAAAATAATACAAAGAAATGTTATGGTGAGAAAATGAATATGAAAATTTCCAAAAATTTCAAGGTCATTAATCAACATGACATTGACCATGTGAACCCCTTTGAACAAGGTCGGACCTTCACAAGATGTTTTTTGAAAAATTGATGAATATCATTTCTAATTAAAAAAAAAAAAAGTTAAATGCAAAATAGCAGTATTTTTGAACACTGAAAACATGTGTAAATAAATATTTTTATAAACCTAGATATTTACTGCTGGAGCATGTTCATTTCATGTTCAATAACACATGTTATTTTTTTTTTTGTATTATGTTGGACTGCTTGCATTTTCTGGACATATAATCAATTCACACACTTTCTTGAACACTTTGTATCTCTACTCTGATTATTCCTCAACGCCTCCATTCCACAGATATCTACCAAATTACCCTCGTGAATTTTACATCCACTGCTGAAAACACAATTCTCAATGCTTGATTGTGCTGATGGTGTCCAGTTGTCTTCACATATATCCTTGTTAGTCCTTTGACATTTGGCAAAGATTGGTGCTCTGAAAAGCTGAAAATAACAAGCTAGCCATTCCTCTTCTTTGCTTTAACTTATTCAGTCCAGTGAGTGTGCAGCTTCACTCCCACTAAGACTGTCAGTGTGAGCTCTCAGCATACGTTTGTAAGCTCTACAGTATGTGGCGCTTTTGACTATTTGAAATTCAGCAATGCAATTTCAATCAACCTTGGGGACACAAATAGAAAGACAGAAAGTTAGTCGAACACAAGGCTGAGTAAACAAAACATGCTAGGCTTTTTTAACAATTATATTTATTTCATCAAGATGTGGGAAACAACTAAGTGAGGATAATCATGACCAAGTCAGAAAAACTGCAAGTAGTTCGCTACATTTGTGACTGTGCAATGTTTTATTAGTAATTGATTAATGTGAGACCATTTAATTAAATGAAAGGTATTTAATTCTTCATGTTTAACAAATCCTACAGAATTTATTGTAGATTTAATGTATCATAGATTCTGAAATGTTGAAACACCATGTTGATTTGTTAGTTAATCTCAGGTAATTGTCATCACACATAGTGCAATGACAATTACCTGTAAATGTAAAATTTAAATAACAGGAATATGTCTTATTTAATTGTAATGAAATGTTCCAGACATCCCAATCAGTTCAGCAAATAATAATTGTATATATCAGTCTCTTAAACTACTTTTTAGTCAGATTGTGTGTGTGTGTGTGTGTGTTTGAACTTCTTATCAGGCTGTTTTGATAAAGAAATTCCTTTTGGCTCAGGTGTACACGTCAGATTTCCATTACAGCTTCTTGACAGCTTGGTGTCAGAGATTAATAATAGAGCCAAAGTTGTGACGGGTCTTAATTATTCAGACTTCAGATGCAGGAAACAGACTGGCTGATAAATATAAGCCACAATTCTTATTCAAATTGCTCAAACTTTCTATGAAATAAACAAAGGTAGTTCTTCAATATAATCCTAAAAGTCACAAAGTATTATCCACATCTCACAGGTCCTACAAAAGTAGATAATCAACACTTTTAACAGTTTCATCCCCAACTGGTCATATTGTGTCTTGACCACTGATTCCCTTTCTCCATTATTTGTTTCGCAAAGTGTTTAATCTGGTATGGACAGTGGTGGAAAGAGTACTGAAAAAATATACTCAAGTAAAAGTACGATTACCTTCCAATAGTTTGAGTAGAGTAAAAGTACTTGTCCAAAAACTACTTAAGAGTAAAAGAGTAGCCTATTTAAAAGTACTCATGAGTATTGAGTAGTGAGTACTGAGCTGTGGATTCACCCCTTCATAATAGCTGCACTGTAATTTATACATTTGTGACCCTGGACCACAAAACCAGTCTCAAGTCGCTGGGGTATATTTGTAGCAATAGCCAAAAATATACATTGTATAGGTCAAAATTATTGATTTTTTCTTTTATGTCAAAAATCATTAGGACATTAAGTAAAGATCATGTTCCATGAAGATATTTTGTAAATTTCCTACAGTAAATATATCAAAACTTAATTTTTTGATTAGTAACATGCATTGCTAAGAACTTTATTTGGACAACTTTATAGACTATTTTCTCAATATTTAGATTTTTTTTGCACCCTCAGATTCCAGATATTCAAATAGTTGTCTCTCGGCCAAATATTGTCCTATCATTACATTTACATTTATTCATTTAGCTGACGCTTTTATCCAAAGCGACTTACAATTGCTATATATGTCAGAGGTCGCACGCCTCTGGAGCAACTAGGGGTTAAGTGTCTTGCTCAGGGACACATTGGTGTCTCACAGTGGATTCGAACCCGGGTCTCTCACACCAAAGGCATGCGTCTTATCCACTGCGCCATCACACTCATCCCTCAGTGGCCTTACACATGGAAACAAACGGAATGGAAAGCTTATTTACTCCGCTTTCAGATGATATATATAGATCTCAATTTTGAAAAATTGACACTTATGACTGGTCCATGTGGTCCATGGTCACATTTAAAAAAACGTTGTACATTCTGTAATTCACATTATCTTGTTTGTCATAAAGAATGAACAATATCTGTCATCCAACAGTTTTAATTTTGACTGCCAACTCTTTAAAACGCATCAAAACAGCACTGAAACAGTATTCAGTTGAAGAAAAGATGAAAGTTATTCTCAGTACAATTATCACCATTTAAATCATAAAGTTTGAAAAATAAATTTAAAATCATGTGTAAGGCCACTGAGAGCATGCTGTTGTTGCACATGGAAATTTGTTTAGAACCGTGCAAATACAAACACCATTAGAAACTCATAGTTCAGCATCACACACCATGACATGGGTAAAAATGAGAGCCTATTTCTCTCCAAAACTGAGCCAGTTTTAGAGTTTTGCAATAAAGAAATAAGAATAACTAAACTTGATAATTTGTTACAATTTTAACATAAATGCACATTGTTCTAAAAGGATGGCATCATGCCATACCTTTTACACATTTACTCGAATTGTTATGTTGAAAAAACAATTTGTAAGGAAAAATGCATTAAATAGCCAAGTATTTCTGGGGAAACTTTTTCAAAAGAAAACACAAACGCACCGCGGTCTCGTGAATCAGCAGCATCCACAACTAAAAGTGTTGAACTTGAAAATTGTTTATGCGCGAGTGCACTTGCCAAATGAAGGCGGATTGTATAAAATGGATAAAAATAAATATATAATAAAAACAAAAGTTTATTGATGAGCTGCAGTTTTATTACATCACGCGCTGACACAGATGCAGTGTATTAACGCCACGGGTAATCAATAAGGTGCAGATTGGTCCTCAATTTGAGTACATCATTTCAAATCGTTTTACAGTGTTTCCAAAACCGTTTTTCACAACTCATCAAACGTCAACAAGCAACACTTATCCAAGTGACTGCAGCAGAACGCACGCGAGAGAGAGAGAGAGACGAGGCAGCGCAGTGAGTGGGAATTTACCGAACGTGGCACTTGCGGGAGTTTTTCAGGTCGTGTAGATGGTCAAGCATATATACAAATCATTTAGTAAGCAGAAATTCGAAATTTACCATAACATATTAGAGGAAGATGTGACTGAATTGATGCTTGAAGAATGCACTTCCAGCACACGATAAACAGCAGTTGGCGGTTAAAGTTTTCTATGCACAATTTGATTTGACTAAAGTCACGAGACCGATTACTATCTCTCTATCCAATCACATTAATGGATAAAAATACAATTAAAATAATCATTTAACGACCACAAACGGAGGAAAATAGAGGAGTAAAAGTACCGGTACATCACTTAAAATGTACTCAAGTCAAAGTACACAATTTTTAAACTATTCAAAGTACAATTACTGAGTATTTGTAATTCATTACTTCACACCCCTGGGTATGGAGAGCAATAGTTTGCTTGAAACGGCAACCAATCTACAATTCAAAAGTCATTCAGGTCTATTGCAGTGGTATTGATTAGTTTAAAGCCCTTCATTCTTCAGCTTAAGATTTGTTGTGAAAAACCTGAATTGCACTAATTGGCTGTATTGTGCTGAGGGTCTAAGTGTATCACCCTTTAATAGCTGCCATCAATATGTCAAGCAGAAGAGCCTTTTGACATGAACTGTCAAAAACACAATTAGTTCTTTCTCCATTTTGGATTTCATTGGTCTGCAATCCTCAAATCAACTTTATATGTGCACCAACATATCCTGCTGTTGGACTCAAAAGAGGTGTCAATGACATCTTACAAAAGTGTCTAAGAAGTTCCAATTTTCTCATATTTTGTGTTCTATGGACAAATGGACAGATCAGAATCACTTTCCACTTACAGCCACTCTTATCGTTTGGCAATGATGTGGTACAATGCGTTGAAATAGAAGCTTACATCTGTTATGCTTTTCAAACCACCAATGAGAGGCTTGAAATATACTTGCTGTTGTATTACTGTTGGTGTGCTGGTAATGAGAGCAGTTTGAAAGCCCCACTGTGGGAACTTTTTTGAGAATGAAATGCAATTGCTTTTAAATATAGAGTAATAAAACTTCTCATCATAATCACATCCGGCTCAAACCATTGCTTTTTCTACACAAAAGCACCAAGCAGTCTTGACAGGACAGAATATGACATCTCCTGTAACTAATCTCAGAAAAAAAATGCATTTTAACAAAAATAACAAACCAGCCGCATGGTAACCCTGTGGTTTTTTACTATATTTACTATATTGAATATTATGATGTTTTGTTTAGTAAAATGCCCATTTTCTGCCATATGTGCACAGCTGCTTGTAACCAAACAATGGTCTCAGGGTCAGGCAGCTAACAGCATGTCAAATTAAACACACTTTAAAATAGACTTGTGTTATTTACCAAATAGACAGACATTTTATGTATGTGTTTTCCCACACTGGTGACGCGAACAGAGTGATCTTCTGTGAAAGAAAGCTATGAAATGGCCTAATTAACCTCTCCAGTGTCACAACACCCCAATGATTGATTGAATGTGCACAAGGCAAAATATAAAAAAAATTGCCTTGTTATATTTCATATAGATTTTATGAGTGTTGAAGGACAATGACTGTTGGATATGAATGCATCACATTTAGTGAGAAAAACACTTGTGCATCATAGCCTAGGTTTCAATAAATGAGGACTGAAGCGAGACAAGATGACAGACCAATGGATTTGGCACAAGCTCCTCTGTCAAGTGTCAAACCCTGTGGCTGCTCTCTTTGTGGCCTGTGCCTTTCACAGATGAGTGATGGAGACTGTTCACATCAGACCAGCTCACATAGGTCCTAATATACCTTGGCAAATCTTTAAAGAGTTTTCCCTTTTAACAAGTACATGACCTTTTGAACAATTATACATAATAAAATTTAATTTTCTGCTTTGTTTGTACGAATACTTTCATGACCCATGTATATTTATAAAAAAGTAAAAAAAAAAATTTTAATTTATTTTTTTTCCCCAAAAATCTATTATCATGTTATTTTGTCATTTCAAATACAAAACATTATATATCTACATAAATGCATGGTATCAATCACAATAATTATAATCTGGACAAAAAATTACTGGAAATGACTGTTTTGAGGTTTAACAAGAGTCAGCATTATACTTTTTTCAAAGTCAAAAAATGTATTTATGATTTTCCTGTTTGCTGCAGCCATAAATAATGGCTAAAATTTCAGGCACACTCATTTGCAGTTGTAAATTGTTTTAGTTGACATGCATGAAATTCAGCCATGA
The DNA here is from genome assembly GCF_936440315.1 of Barbus barbus. NCBI lineage: Eukaryota > Metazoa > Chordata > Actinopteri > Cypriniformes > Cyprinidae > Barbus > Barbus barbus. The sequence goes on from NC_136733.1 coordinate 23,925,084, forward strand.
ATATTCTTGGTAATATGACTGAAACCCATTTTCCATTATACAAACCTAATGCATTACAATCCTCAGCCGCTGGGCCGGCTGTGTGTGGGAATGCTTCATCAGCAACACATCAGTTCAAGTTTACCCCAATACGACTCCATTTCCTTTTAAGGCAAAGACGTCTTTCATCATCGACAGGTATTTACCCCCTGCAAATGTGGCGAAAAGCCTTGCATTCTCTATAAGGTGCACTTTCCTATCCCTTGACTAAGTGTTTTTAGTGAGGAAAGACATTGAGAGTTTAATTGCAAGGGGAAAACTGTGCTCTCCTTGGCTCTGAAAGATTAACCATTAGAGGAATTTGAGGAAATGGGAAGTGGCTAGCAGAGGGGGGAAAAAATGCCACAGGGTGCCATGGATCACTTTCCTTTTAATGGCCCGGTGTCGTTAAAAGCTTTTCCCCCCCTCCTGATCGTGACTCAAAACATAATTGACCTGTAAGGCCTTTAATGAACATCACACGTCACAAGCCTCTGAAATTGCAGTATCTTATCAATGAGCCAAGCAGTCTGCCGGAACAAAATTAACACTCAACAGATGCCTGTTTTGTTGAAGGTCATGTTCCACAAACCAAACAAGCCCTCATCATTTGATGCATTGATATTACCTGTGGAACAAACCATTAGGAATAACACGTTTATTTGTACAGTGCCTTTTATATTTCAAGTACTTTCATGGGATATTAAAATGTGGAGACTGATGAAGGATTTAATAGAATTACGAGATTCAATTTTTACGAGAACTGCATTTTAATAGTGCACTTAAAGAGTGTTTTACATTTATTATTATTAGTATTATTATCTTTGATTTTTCCCATGATAGCACTGTTGAGGAGGGCTACACTGTTTTGACACACTGGGCTAAAACTGGAGCACAATAACCTTTCCACTTGCAGTTCTGCCAGGATTCTTATGCCGGCATGAACTGCGAGTTTGTATTGATTGAGTGTCCAGTGCGGCAGACATGGATGCCCTTTGTGCTCTAATTAGCAAAGCCATGAAAAATGAGCACTGCTGCTGAGCTGATAAATGCATTTGTCAGAGTCTGACATGCACTGTGTTAACAGAGCTATTTCAGCACAATTCTTCCTGGTAGGGTGAGGTCATGATGCTACCTACAGGGACCAGTAACAGTGAGAGGAAGATAATAGGTAGCATCCTACTCTGCTGTTTGAGTGACAGGAGCTAATGCAGAATATAAGGTGTTTAAAGGAATTGCTGCATGAATCATTGGAATGCTGGATTCTGATCAATCATGGCATTTAGCAGACAGATTTCCTAATATTTACTGTCATCCACGTTCATGTCTCAGGTATTGCTCTCTTCTTTCATACAAGTGAAACTGGCGGCATCTTGTGTGTCAGTTAATGATTGAAGTTAAAAAAAAGCATCAGTATTAATATTACTGTAGTAATGTTGCAGGGTTCTCTCAAATAATAGTACTTCATTGACCTACACATTATACAAAATGGCAGGCCTTCACAATAGGTGACATAGATCCCCGGTGCAGGCAGTGGGATGGGAGTCTAATCTTGTGATGGCAGAGGCAGAATCTGAACCCGCCTCCATGTTCTTTTGTGAAGATATCATGGCGTCAAGTTCTGAGGCTCAAATCATTTGGCTCCACCTCAGCAAGTATGACAGACTGAGCTGCCAGATAAGAACTGGACAATCATTTATTTAGTGCAGCTACCTGAATAAGAGCATGAGAAATGTGTTATAACCTCTCCCTCTTCCTTGGAGCACCTGGGTCTTACTGTGCTCTCTGATAATGTGGAAATGATTTATGGAGAAAAAATGGGCAGATATCACAGTTGGGTATCAAACTTGTTTGTTTGTTCATGCTGATTATTTATTCACTGTTATCTTTTAGGAAACAAGGAAAATAAAATGGCCACATAAAAGCTCTTCTTTCAGATTTTGATTTTGTAAAGAGAAGATACATTGTATAATTCTTTAACTGCAAGAAAGTATCCAATATTTTGTTCAAATAACCTCATATGACATACAGCGTTGTTGTTGTTATTATTAACTTTTCACTGTTTGTATCACTCAGCTTGTCTGTGTCTGCTCGCATGCTCCAAGCAGACTCTGTGCATTACTATTGGGAATTTTCAGTGACTCTTTTTGCAGGTTACATTACACCAGTAGGTGGTGACAAGTGACTGTTTTTATGAATTATTAGCTTAAAAACACTTATACCAATTTGTCCAGTGAGTCACTGATTCAATCACTCAACTATTTTGTTCAAATACACGGTTTCATTCGGGAATTAAACAATTATAGGCGAGTCATTAATTCATTCACGCAACTGATTTGTTCAAAAACACTGATTCATTCAGAAACTAAACAAATTATGATCATCATTGATTCATTTACTCAACCAATCCATTTAAATACTCTGATTTATTCAGAAACTGTTTTTTTTTAAGTCAATGATTTTATCGTCAAAGTTATTATCGTCAGTGATTTGCTCACTCAACAGATTTGTTGAAATGCATTGATTCTTTCAGGAATTAAACAAGTTATGAGTGAGTCATTCATGCACCATGATGCCTCCACAGGTCTGCCTGATATGTGCCAGAACATTTTGTGCCAGTTTTGGAGGATGAATCTTCGGACACACTGCACACTGGACACACTCAAAGTGGTTTTGAGGTCTTCATTGATTACGACTGATGGACAAATAGGTATTTTAAAAACACTATTTCATTCAAAACACCGCTGTTGTGAGATGCGTAGCATTGGCTTTGTATGGAACTATTTCCGTTGGCAAATACAAAGAAAGTAACTGCCAATAAAATTGTCAAAGCTGTTTTTCATCCATAGTAATATGGTAAAACAGTAGTCACTGCTCGTCCAGTGTTACATATATTCAATGCATCATCCACATTGATTGCGTATTAATTGTTAGTCTGTTTTCTGGGAGAATCATTACAAATAGTTTCAGAGGTTTGTGCCCACTCTCAGTATTGTATTCCCATTTTCTGTTTGACATTTTTTTTAGTTAAATCTAGTTTAGATGGCACTGTTTGTTCTTATGGTGGAGACACATTTGTTGCTTGTGGAGGTAAATAGTTTAAGAATCAATAGGAAGGTCAATGAAGTACGAAAATAAGTGCAGTGAAGATAGAAATATTGATTTCATTGCATAGAGCTATGAGGCATGCTCAACAGTTACATAGTGTGTCATGAAGTTAATTATGGTTCTCTTTTGCTGGGGTATGGGGCAAGGTGACTTTATCAATATCCTTCAGCATGTTTCTCATCCAGTAAAATTGGCTTCTTGTTGGGCTCTAACCCATGATGTCATCTTCTTTCCTACTGAAATGGCACACAAACTTTCTCTTTCAATTGAAAAACAGCAATAAACATCCAAACAACAATAAATGATTATTAAGGGTTGTTTATCCTTAAGGAAAACCAGTTAAAAATTTGCATTGCTAAGTAACAGTTTGATAGACAAGTCTGTGTGATTTAGTAATTGCTTTGAGACAAAGAACTCTCCCCAAATAAAACGTGAACTGAAATCTCAATAGTTGCAGAATGAATGGTGATTAACTGCTACTTAGAGGTCTACACAATCTGATTTTAAGGTTTAGAATTAGTTCTGGGGTGAGATTATACAAACACTAAGCTTTGTGACATGTAGGTGTAATGATCAGGTGGGTTGAAATGCATTTGAAATGGGATTCTTCATAATATATAGAAATATAGAAAAAAATAAGTGCTTCAGTCATCATTCAACACCATCTTGCCTCTGACTTCTGAACAATTTCATAATGAAACATTGGCACCGCAGTCTCATGGACTCACATCTGCACTGACAATGGAGAGCCACCTGCAGTTTAACTTCAGCAAAATGAAACTGCAGTTAGCTAGACCATACAGGGTAAGAATTGGAGGAATTCTTTCTGTAAATAGGACAACCGACAATGCCAAGTTTTTAAAAATGTTTTATTTATGTGATTTGCTTTAGTGACAATGTCAAAGTGTCGATGAACAGATAATTCTGTGTATAAATGGAGTGTGTGGAGTGTTGTGTTGTAGCTTGTGAAAGAATATAATAAATGTGTGACCTGAATGGGTCAGTGTTCTTTTAGGTATTCTACAGGGAGACTTGACATTTTCTTAGTGACTCTACAATAATGTCAGTTTCAGAATAAAATTTACTTTGCAAAAGAAGGTTGGACTATGTCAGCACTTAACAAATGTGCTGAGACTGAAAACACAGGTGCCCGATTGGGAAAAAAAATAAAAATCTAGGACATAACCCATACTCCATCCTTGCTAATATGGCCCACTATATTTGGGCCACTGCTGAAGGGGGAACAATCATAAACTAAATTTAAAAAAGGTTTGCCATTTTATATTTTAATTATATTTTTTTTCTTTCAATTTTCTTTATCTATATAGTGTAAGTATAGTGTTTTATTTAAAAAAATAAATAAAAGTAAGACTCGAACATCAGCTTTGCCGTCGGTGTACCTTGCCAGGATGACATTTCATTCAGTATCCTCTTTTGGTATGCAAAACAGTGAGTTACAAAAGATTTTTATTTTAAATAAATGGTGTTTTATGTATCAAAGAATCTTGAAAAGATCTGAAAGATCTTATGGCACTGAAGACTGGAGTAATGGCAGCTTTGCCATCATAGGAATAAATTACAATATATTAAAAGAAAAAAAAATTTTAATATTTTGCAACATCACTGTTTCCATTAGTATTTCAAATCAATCAAATATAAATGCAGCCTTGGTGAGCATAAGTGATTCCTTTCAAAACGTATAAACATCAAAACAAATATAGCCAATATAGCTCTTTGTGTATCTCCCCAATATGATGAAATCAACTGTCAAATTTTAATTTATATGAGAATAAAAACAGCATTTGATCAAATATTAGTGGATAAATAGTTATACAGTGGTAAGGGAAAATAACGGACTAATGCCATTAGAGTCTATAAGCCCAATACACATTTGGCCCCTCTGTCTATATATAAGTAACATTTTATTGGTTCTGCTACTGCATTAGATTATTAGACAGTCTGTCTCTCTATATCTATAGAGTAAGTATCTGGTCTCTGTTTATAGCCAGAACTCAATCAAAATGTTGTAGTATCGCTCTAGTAGTTTTAAAAGTGCTGTCAAATAACAAACTGCCCCTTCATTTTGACAGCCTGCCACCACATTAATTTTATCAACAACAACAACAAAAAAACCATCACAGAAGAGCATAGTAACCTTTTAAAATGAAGTGCTTTTCAAATACGTAACCCCAATAAAATACATTTTTAATACGTGCCAAACCTTTTTCCCATCAATAATTTTAAAATCCTTATTCCCCATACGGCCATAGCATGGAGATTATTCTTCTTGACTTACCATATGCTCTCAAAGCTTTAGGAGCAACAGCAGGTCAGATCAGCGGGCTTTAAACAGGCCATTCTGGGCTGTCCATGGGTTATGATATGATAAACTGCTGAGGAGGCCTTCAAGTCTATCCAATTAAGAGGGGATACAGAATCCTGACTTCAAGGACCAGAAGCAATTATAAATTCTGACAGTAGCCTATTTATTATTAGATCCGCATTCATTCCCTTCATGTTTTTTTTCTTCCTGCCTTCATTTAACTCATGAAATATAACTACTAAGCTACATTGTCATAGGTAGGTGATTATATATTTGCAAATGTTTGTGTCAAAGGTTTGTAATTCATGCTGCTGGCACAGGTTTGGTCGGTTTTGTTTCTTTGTATTCAGGCATCTTTCTTATATATATATATATATATATATATATATATATATATATATATATATATTTTTTTTTTAAGTTTAGTGTTCTTAGTGATGTCTTCAATGTTGCCCTCATTCATTTATCTGCCAACAATTAATTTTGTTTTATTATCAGCTTTTCTTTTGCATTTAGTCATTGTTTCTTTTGTCTTGTCTCATACTGGCTGTTGGTGAAAAAATCTTGTGTAATATAGCTTGTGTTTGTTTGCTGGTTTTTATTATATTTGTTATACTTGTTTTTGCCATGAAAATAGCCTAAGATGCTGACAAGGCATTAAATAAATATATACTACTACTACTGGCTGTTGGTGAGTAGTTCTTCCTCTTGCTTTCTTGTTCCTGGATTCTTGTGGTTTTGAGTAAATGCTGCATTTACATCCTCATTCTTGGGACTCATATTACAACTGCATTTTTAGGTTTTCTGTTGATATTCAGTTAATTTACAAGTACAACACAGACTTATAGCAAAAGGACTATAATAAAATATTGGCTATGCTAAAATGTAAACCTGAAGCAAGACAATCACAAAAGAATGTGCATGTAATACAGTATGAACCTTTATAAAAAGTGATGCTGACTTACCATTAAAATAATTGAGGAAACCCGTTGTCTTAAAATTAAATAATCATTTAAAACAAAAAAGTTAAGTGACAATTGACAATCCACTTAACTTATACTTTTTTTTATTATTAATTACTTAATAATTTTAAGGCAACGGGCTTCCTAAATTTTTTTTAAGTTAAGTCAACTTATCACTTTATTTAGTTTCATCTTAAAATAATTTATTACCCCGCTGACTTAAAATTTTTAGTTTAGTCAACTAAAATATTCCAGTTGTCCCCTAAATTAACATTAAGTATCTTAAAATTTCAAGTTGACTAAACTAAAAATTTTAAGTCAGCGGGGGGTAACAAATTATTTTAAGTTGAAAGAACTTTTTGAAACTTTTTTTTTTTTTACAGTGTACAATTCTAATGTTTTGCAGAATATTAATGATATGCAAACAAACTTTCACAAATTGGAGCATTTGTTTCAAATGAACAAATATGAATGAGAAAGTTTGAATCTGTTGACAATATCTTTGCCTTTTAATTGTGCCTCTTGAGAACTATGTTTCGTTTTTCAATATAAATATTCTTATCTATAAAGATGCAGACACCCCCCCCCCCCCCCCCCATGTTTCTTATAAATAAATAAATAAATAAAGCATCAGGCAATATAAAAAGAGACAAAACTCACAAAGGAACTGGTGCCAGACAGTATATCTTACAAACCCCCTCCCATTCTTCTAGTGTGCTGACATTCAGGGCTGTATAAAGGTGTATTTGAATACTGCGGTAGAGCTACATGTGGAATAGAGGGGGGCGAGTGATACCCAGAGAGCAGAGGGTATAAACAAATAAAGTCATAGACACATGAGTGACATTTAAGCCGGTCAGTATTGCTGAGATTCTCAATCTCTAGCTGTATCTTGATATGACAGCAGCTCTCACCATCTCTGCGTGAATTTTATATTCAATTACACTCTGCATGTTTGAAAACCTTCCAGTAAATGTCAAAAAGTAAATAAGGTGGGAAGCCGTGCACCATGATTCCCTTGAAGATGGAGATTTGGAGTCACAGGCTACTTTGAAAGGAATATTGAGGCTTATGCACTCAGCTCGTTTCCGGGTCACTGAAACATCGAGCCTCTGCCTTTGTGGACATGTCTGACTTTCATAGACATTAAAAAACATCTACAAAAGCTTTGTATGCCTTTGTGATAATGTATGTGCATTTGCTACTGTTTGAGCAGGTATCAGGGAAACTAGTGTTAGCTGTCACTTGCTGTACTCCAGTGAATATTTCTCATTGTGGGTTTATTTCTGAAGGTCATTTATCTTGGCTCTATTTATTTAGGTAGGAAATTTTTCTCTTTTTAATGGCACTGCACCGTGAACATATAGTTTGAATAGACAAATTAAACATGTAGAAACAAATGTGAGTTGCCTTGAAACAATAACTTTGACGTGCACGCCCATCAGTGGGGTTTGTGCAGTTTCTACCTGGCCTGACTGTCAGGACAAACAGGAAGTAGGAGATTAGGTTACTGCTGGAATCAATGTTTTAACGACAGAGCCAAAATGCACACGGGGAAAATGGTGCAGAGCACTGTTAAATATAAAGTACTTGCAAGCGATGTGCGAGATGAAAACGACAGCGATTGTACTGAAGATCAGGACGATGAAATTACGATTGATTTCCACTCGTAAGTGACAAAATGAAAGTAAAATTTGCATGACCTCTGTTGCGCAAGTTAAATGTAATTTCAAAAGAATGTCAAGTGCATTTTCTCCTATGTCGTGGCTGCTATTTTCTTTTAGGTGCTCGATATAGCCTCCTAAAGACGCGACAAACTCGCAGAGCACCTGCAGTATTAGCCTGTGCTTCACGTTGTAATGCGATCTTTCAAGTTTTGCCGCGTCGCGTCGCTAGCCCTGTAAATTCTGGTATAAATGTTCTCAGTGGAATGTCGCTTATAGATATTCTTGCCAGTGGAGAGTTGCGATTCATTTTCTTTAACAATTAATTTAATATATAATTATTTAAAATGCCATTGTAATGCTTTCAGGCCAAATAAATTTAAAAGCAACAACCACACAATTTTTTTACAAGGAATAAGTCCAACCAGTTCATAATTTTTTTTTTTCAAAAAGCCAGGAAACTTGATAATCTTATCATAAAAGTAACCTAGCTCTAGCAATATAACGCAAGTCATACAAAAACTTTGTGTGAGGAACAGACTGGAATTGCTCAAATTCCCATCTTGAAAATTTCAGTTTGCATTTTAGACTGAAGACGTGATAGCAAATGCTGCTTGTTTTGTGCACCGGTTCAGATATGAACAGCATGAGTAAAATTTTCATTTGTGGGTGAACTTTACAGTGTCCGGCTGTGCATTGTATTCCTTTTATAAGCCACAGAGAACAAAGTGATACAGTCTACTCAGACTGATTCAGAGCAGCATCACAGAAAAGCAAAAACTCCTTTATATTTGAGCTTTGTGAATACTGCTCCTGCACACTCCACATTGTTATTGTTCTTAAAATATGCAGGCCCTTCATCAATCAGCAAGGAAGGACAAGGAAACGAGATACCTGTATCAGGGTCACAGTGGCAGTGATTCTTCTAGGAATTGTTTTTGGATTTCTGATCTATGAGTGGAACGGCTATTGGCCTGGAATTGAGGAGCATCTGGACCTGTCAGATCATCAAGGCACTAACAAGACACACAAGATTTCTGAAGATGAAGACCACAAACACCATCATGGACAACATCTAGATGATGACCACGACCACAAAGACGGAGATGATCATGATCATCATCATCATCATCATCATCATGATCATGATAGTCATACTCATGAGCACAGTCAATCGCTGTACCACAATGCTGCCATCATCACAGACTCTGGCAAGACTCCTTCCATTTAATAATTATAATACAAACAAATATGTGCATTGTGGCAGAAAACCCATAAATATATTTAATGTCTCCTGTGTGACTTATAGCTAACTGTTCCAGTATTGGTAAGGAGCTTCTTCAGGAGAGAGGGAATGTGGTCGATGCAGGGATTGCTGCTTTACTCTGCCTAGGAGTTGTTCATCCACACACTGCTGGATTAGGTCAGTAATAGTACCATGCACTTTTCATTACTTCACTTCTACAAATCAATTGTTTCAGTGCCACAGTCTTGGTTGGTTAAAACAAAAAGTACAGTTTTCAGTGTTGTAGTCGAGACCAGCTCACTGGACTCTGAGCCAAGACCGAAACCAGAAAATTGTCACGTCTGAGTCAAGAATAAGTCCACATGGTTCTGAGTCCATGACAAAGCCATGAACATGTGGTCTTGGACTCAGCATTGATCTTGGTCTTAGACTTGAATGAGCTGGTCTCGACCACAACACTGCCCGTGTTATTAACATTCATAATTGATTTTGAGATTTATCATTGATTTCTAGCTCTGTCTGATGCATGATGTAATTTCCTGAAATCTGCAATTTTAATGTTTAACTTGCAATATTGAATGTAATTCTCTAAAAATACCATGAACATTTTTGCAAGTGTTATGCATTTCAAATGGTTTTAGTGAGTGGTTTTTAAGACTGTCTCTTTAGATGTAAAATAATGTTCATGAAAGGTTATAGAAATTAAGCATGGAAAAAGCCCATTAGCAATAAAAAATAATCACTTCTATGAATATTTGAGCAGTTCTACAACTAATTAGCAACGCAATTGCCTTTCACAAGGTTACTAAAAGCATAAACTAGGCCTACTTTTTGAGGCTGCTGAATGATTCATTCGTGCTTTCCTTTTCTTTAAGGTGGAGTGTTTTCTGCAATTTTGTACAATCACACTACAAGATCATTTAAAGAGATACATGACACCTCTCAGAAGCGGCCTACATATGGTGCTCCCTCATTATTGCAGGGCCTTCGACTGCTGCATGCCAAATACGGGCAATTAGAATGGAGTCGACTTTTCGAGGGCGCCATAAAACTCGCTAAAGAGGGTTTCCTTATCGATGGAATCCTCTCCAGGGCTTTAGAAACCCACAAGGACAAAATACTCCAGTCAAGACTGTGCAATCAGTTCTGCGATATGACCGGCGATATGAAATCAGAGGGCGAGCATGTCACCAATGGGAATCTATCAGAACTTTTGCTGAGCGTCAGCCTAAATAGCTCCCATTTCCCGGAAAACCTGGCCGTAAAATTGGCTCAAGACATTTCTGAAGCAGAGAGACCGGCTTTCCTTGCTGCTGCTCAGGCCAGCGGCGGAGAAATCAATGAGCCCCTTATCGTGGCAGAGGAGAAATACAGCATTCTTTCAGCCCCCAACCAGCTCACAGGTAGAATGATATCCAATATATTAGATAGAGTCCGAGAGCAAAACCTCACTTTTCCGAGCCACGGAGATCTCGGTAATGCCTTTGCCTCTTATAATGCCCTCCTAAATTTGGCGAATGAATTCTTCAACACAAGTCAGAGAGAGATGTTCACATTAAATACCACAAGCAGTTTTGTAGGAATCCTCGATAATCACGGCAATTTCATAGTAATCTCCACCTCGCTCAACAGCACGTGGGGATCCGGGCAATACTTACCAAGTAGCGGAGTGATTCTCAATGACTTTACCTCAGACATCACTCAGGAGCCTTATTTTAGTTTTCCTCTAGTGCTAAGTATAACTGAAGATGGGGTGGATGATCCGGACGAGAAGCAGTTTGTTGCCGTGACCGGAGGGCTTTCTGCCTTGCTTCATTCTGTGGTTATGCTGAGAAACCTGGCTGACGTTGGACTGTCTGCTCATGAGACTGTGAGCAGCCCTCTGCTCCATATAGAGCAGGGGGGTTCCGGGTCTCTGTCTGGCTGTGTTTCTGGTGTCACAAACAGCTCCGTTGTCTTCCGGTTGTTTTCAGAGGGAGACAGGCCTGTAGAGGAGGTGGGCGAGTGTTCAGATTGCTTTTTGTCCATGCTGCTGCGACTGAATGCAGAACATGTTAGTGCCTACGGAGCTCCTGCTATTGAGGTCCATCCTGATGGATACTAATGCAAAAAAAGATCTGGACTCTATATCATATCATGTAAAAAAAATACTTCACGCACTTTAAGAGCGTTGCACTCACACTCCACAACTTACGTTATGTCCAGCCTCACAATACTGGGAATGGCCTGTATGTGAATGTAATTTTTGTGCAAAAAATGTTTATTGGAGTCTTTTGATTTATTTAAAAAAAAAAATGTGATTTTTTTTTTTTTTTTTTTTTTTTTTTTTTTTTTCCCAGTCAAGTTATATCCTAAATGTTGATCTTGTGAATCACAGCCTATGCAGTGCGCACAAACCCTAACAGGTTAATCGATTTGAGGACCCTGATGAGTGAAGGACTGCTGCTTTATAGCGTTATTTTGATAAAGGTCAGTTACCTACAAATGTTTTTATGTAGTTTACTGCACTCTTTTTTTAAAATTCTTGACTAGTACGTGTATGTGAAGGTTATTTGTTTCTGGACATGCTGATGTCAGAATGATGTGCTTATTTGGATGAATTCATGTGAGAGTTTATGATTTGTGGGACAAAATGCTTTTGTTTGTAAAATCTCATAAGAAAACAATTATTTTATGCGGTGACAGTTTTGTATGAATTTGTACGATGTGAATCATATATGGAAATGTATGATTTTTTTGGGGGAAAAGGGCCACCCCCAAGCCTAACTGTAAGTGGAGTGTAAACACATCCTATGAAAATGTGTGAATGAGAATTCATACGAATTCACCACCAATTCAGTTAAAAATAGTTACGATTGATGGGGGGGGGGGGGGGGGGTTGGGTTGGGTTATCTTTTTTGTTCAGATTACAATAGGTGAAAATTTTGTACTGATGCAAAATATCTCACTGCTGCTGAAGCAGATTTTGTGATTGTAAAAATAATATCTGGTGGTCTGTCTGTCTTTGTGCTGATTTGCTGCATTGTTTTGTTAGTTTTGTTTTAAGTTATTTTGCTCTTCCCCTCATCCTCTGGTTTATGAGCCAGGAATTATGAGCAGAATACATTGACTCCCCATTTTTGTTTCAGAATCTGTCATTATTGTTGCTGGAGTGTGTTCATTTTTTGTTTTAAATACTTTTTGCTAAACCAAAATTATGTGCTAAACCTTATGTAGTTGTCAACTGTAAGTTAATTCCCAAGAAAATTTAAATACTATGCTCCTACTTAAAACCACTACTTTATCATTACTACTGAAATAACAGCACACAAGGTGTGGAACGCACAAAACATTAGGCAAACCAGCAGGTTTTGATGATTCCTCTTTATACACACTATAAAATGCACTGATGCCAAAAATGCAAGACTTGAATAACATGCATGTCTAATAAAATGTAAATGATGAAAAGAAATGCACTACACTTTACGTATTTCACTGGTGAAATGTTTAAAATGACTTTATTCCTACATTAAAATGCTTTACAGTTTTTCTGGATTGTTAGTCATGTTTCCTGTTCAACTATACACTTCATGTGTCAGAGTGGGTGTCAGGCTTAAGTGTCGCTCATTCATTGGACTAATTCATGTCCTGTCATTCTGCCCTCAGTGGCTGCAAACAAATTCATATGCATATCGTAATTAAAACACGTTACGCTGCTTCTCCTATTTGCAATGCTGCTGTCAGTCCAGAGTCCTGCTGAGCCACTTCCTTTGCAATACAGATACTTAGACATTTACTGAAAGCGCGTGGATTAGATCATAATTTTAATACCATGTCCTAATCACACTGCAAATTGTGGCAAAGTTAAAAGACATTGTGTGAATCTAAACTGATTTTAAATGAGTGAAATAAATGGTTTTCATAAGCTCAGAGGCCTAAATCCTTTACCTACTCGCCATCTAGAAACCGCAGCCAATCTCACCGTGTCCCCCATTTCAGCGTGACATCTCTCATCCATTCCCATTTTGACTAGAAAAATTGCAAAAGATTGCTCCGACACATGACCGAGCCTTAGCGAATATGTTATGCGAGGAGAAATGAGCATAGTGCCCATTGGAGAAATGCTGAATATCAACACAAAATTCTAAATCGCACAAGATCAAGTTTAGAGAGGCCTTGATTTGTTTGTGGATGTGGGAGGGCACAGTACATACAATGAGCACACTAGGGTTTATAGATTATTGCAAAAACAATTTAAAGTACATCTAAATTAAGTAGTTTGTTTCTGAACAAATAAACTTAAGGACCGGGTATACTTTTTTTTTTTTTTTTTTTTTTTTTTTTACAGCAACTTTGCCCGTATTAGGACAATGATAGCAATGATTTAATTTCCGTTAGAATCACTGGATGTCATTTCAATTAAAAGGGAGTTACTGAACAAATGTTCAGTTTGGAGAACGATGATAATTATTCATTAACAAGTAGCATGACACATGATTCATCCCCAGTCAAAGGCAGATATGACAGAAGAATATATTGTGCCACTGTCTGGTGTCATGACATAAAACAGTCCTTAAGCTCCATGTTGTTTAAGACCGATGTGTGATATGAGAGCACATATGGCAGGAACATTAAGACACACATCCTCATAACAAATGACATACAGAGGATGATGTCATGATATGAAATTAGGAGGAAATTATTTAAAAATGGGTTTTGAATCTCAGAGGCCCCTGCTTGCGGTTTCTCATCTCTTCAATATATCAGAGTATGACAGCAGTCTGATGTGTCAATTTCAAGTCGTAACACATGACTTTTTTTACACCTAGCCAAATAAAGAATCTGATTTGATACCGAAAAAATAAAACATTTATTTGCTTAATCATTTGCTTTTGCTTTAAAATGTCTCCCTCTGATCCTCACTAAGTAAATACAACAGGAAATATGAGGTTATTTATCTGAGGTTTCGTATTAAAACCTGGTCTTGGCAATGGACACTTTCCTAAACCTTCTATAAATCGACAATCGATTATGCTGCAAAGGCAATACAATGCAATCCAAAGTACAATCAGACATTCCACTGAAAACAACTATACTATACATGTACACATTGTGACTGGATCATAACTATACTTATATTTAAAAAATGTACAGTATCACATTTGTTGTGTCTCAGTGCAAAAGATGTTTAGAAAGAAAACTAAAAAAGCAGTGCCCTTGATACATCCACGTAATGTTCTTCATTTGCATCCTCTAAACACAATAAAACATTTGGTCATCTGAGTGCCAGAAAACAATGAATAAATTACATGACACATTTTTCAATTTTACAGTCACTGTCAATAGCAGCAGAAAAATCAGCTCAGACGGTTTAAATAATGCACTAATAACAGTGCATCGCTGTACTGACACAAACCATTCCCAGATACTAACAATGCAATCGATATTATTAACAATAATAGTAATCCAAATAACGATGACAAAAACTTGTACGTACAGTATATACAAGTGCGTGTGTATGTCTGTGTGTGTGTGTTTCGGTCAAAAGTTATTTACAGTGCATCAGTAAATTCTCTGGCTTTGTTTTCCGTGTTTTTATAATCCAAAGGAAGGAGAAAAAAGGCAAATAAAAGTCCATGTTGCTAAGCATCATCAGCTGGTGCATATGCTGTTGATGGTAATGATCGCTGGGTCCACCAGTCCCATCTCCTCGTGCTCGTTCACACAGAGCTGGTAGCCACAGCCTCGCCGCCGCTTCAGGGGAGTGACTTTCACGTCAGGTTTGGCACGTGGCGGCAGAAGGAAGCCGACGCTCCCGGCGATGAGCATATGCCAGATGCTGTGGATGTAGAAGTAGTTCTCCTCCGTCTCCACAAAGGCGTATAAGGCCACCGCTGATGTGGCAATGGTGGTGCCAGGGAACAGGAAAAAGACCCAGCGCTTCCAGGTCGGCGGGTAACAGCGGCGCCGGCGGATGGTGCGCACAGTCTGAAGAACACAAAGCGGGAGACACAGTCAGTCATGAATAAATCAGCAAGGTCTAAAACGCACAAGAAAAATGCATGAATTAATAAGATACATGAACCAACTGGGTATCATCAAGTTCACCGAGTGTGGTCGTCTCAAAGACTGGACCAATTAAGTACAGTTAACAGTTAAGTATTACTGTTTTTAATTAAATTAAAAATATATATATATTTTAATTTTTTATTAACCTGTTAACCCGCATCGGCCCGTGGGCGGGCCGGAAGGGCGTGGTCGGGCGTGGTCGGGCTTTTTATTACCTTTGTTTTAGAACAATATTCAATCAATTATCATTAACTATATATCATTTGAAAGCTAAAACACTCAAGATTAACGATCTGAGCTTGTTTTTGAAATCAATACACCAGAGAGGAAAGGGTTAACAGAAATGCTGAAAGACCGGCCATTTAAAATGAACAAAGCGAACCGCAGTACTCACGTTTGATCGCCAATAGCGCTGGTCAGCTCAGACTATTCCAAGACACACCAGCATACATTTCAAGAGAAGGGTCCACTCTTCAAAATGCATCCACTTTTTAATCCAAAACAACGAAAAAATAGGGGAAAACACGATAGATCCTCCTTTGTTTACATAAGCGATTCGAGTTATAGTTATCGATAGCGTCCATTTTCCAATAAATATCGATTATAATTCGGATTCCAGCTTTGAAACGCCATCTATTTCCAGCAGAATCGTCTCTTCCGAGTAAGAATAGCCCTCCCTCGTCTCTCTCCTTCAATCGCAGGAGCTGTTATAACCCGGGACAGTAAGCGCGTCCGTGAATGGGTCAGCGAGGTGTCAATCCGGACACATCACAATAGGGGTGTTTGAAGCCAGCCAATGCCTCGCCAGCACAGTTTTGATGGATGGAAGTGTTAGCCAACCACAAGGACGTTTACAGTGATTGACAGTTTGAATAGTTTACGTAAGATTGTTTAGAGAATAGCTCGGCGTATTGTCCGTGTGTTTTCGTGCGCTCTCGGGTTACGCATGAAGCGTACACATAATGGCGTCGCAGCGCTACACAGACTGGCTATCAGCGAACAGATGTTGTCCAAAGCTCACATCTGAATCTCTCCATCATGGATCTTCGACTTGAGAAGAGTTTCTGTGGCGTTTGGTGGTGTTTTGGAGGACGTGGGGAGACAAAATGGCTAATTTAGTAACCGAAAACGCACGGAGATCGCTGGGAAGCGTGGATAGCATTAGCACGTAAGTGTCTCCACCCTCCTCTTGAATGTTTGTGTGTTTATCATGTAGTTATTTGCAGCTTTTGTTTCATGTTAGCTGTTTTAGATTCTAAAAATGACAACGGAGAGGGATAATATGAGGGGATTACATGAGTTTTGTTCGTGTGGGTGTGTTTGTTTGTGGGTATGTCCCGAGTATTGTGTGTGTGTGCGCGCGTGTGTGTGTGTGTACAAAATGTAAACAGTGTTGCAAGTTTGATTTGTTTTGCTTACACACTTTCTCACTCTTTTTCTCTCACTCTTTCCTGTCTTTTCAGAGGTCTGGTGAATCCAGATGGTCAGAAAAAAACCATTTTAGTGGCTGCTAGAGCGTCTTCCTCCACTGTAAATACTGTAAATAGTTTTTTTTATTATTATTTAGTAATATTAGTAATAGTAATCTATTACTATATTAGTAAAATAGTAATATTCATAATATTCACCATATAAAATAAATAAAAAATACAAATGTTGTAAAAACAATGTATTTTGCATGTTTTGTGTTTTCACTAGTTCAAAAATGATCAAATCTGTTTTGGTTCACTGTTTTCATTATTGGAATTGTTCAGAATAAAGACTGTTTAGTTATGTTCAAATTCTGAAATAGTTTTGTGTTTTTTTGTGGTTTCATTGGTAGAGCAGTTCTGAATTGATATACATATGTAGTATGCAGTGTCTTATGGAGTCTGAAATTAACTGAGATTATACTGTACATAAAATTATTTTTCTGGGTCAGTAGCTGAACACACTTCTGGAAGCCCATTTCTGTCACTGCTTTGGTAAATCTTAATTGTGACATAAAAAGTCATAATTATGACAAGTTTAATTGAGACCCACTGAAAAAAAATGATTATGGCCCCAATTAAATTAAGCATAATTAAATTTAGCTTGTTTAAACTATAGACTGTAAAAAAAGATGGACGACGCATCTCTGCTTCCTTCCATTATAGAAAAGTGAAGCCAAAACATCTCAGTATGGCCACTGCCATCGTGAGTAAATGACGTCATTTGGAGCAAGAGTCTGCACAGTAGAGCTTCGTTTGGAGCCCGAGTCTGCACAATAGAGCTTCGTTTGGAGCTCGTTTGGAGCTTCGTTTGGAGCCCGAGTCTGTGCAGTAGAGCTTCGTTTGGAGCCCGAGTCTGCACAGTAGAGCTTCGTTTGGAGCTCATTTGGAGCTTCGTTTGGAGCCCAAGTCTGCACAGTAGAGCTTCGTTTGGAGCTTCGTTTGGAGCTCGTTTGGAGCTTCGTTTGGAGCCGAGTCTGCACAGTAGAGCTTCGTTTGGAGCTTCGTTTGGAGCTCGTTTGGAGCTACGTTTGGAGCCCGAGTCTGCACAGTAGAGCTTCGTTTGGAGCTTCGTTTGGAGCTCGTTTGGAGCTTCGTTTGGAGCCCGAGTCTGCACAGTAGAGCTTCGTTTGGAGCTTCGTTTGGAGCTCGTTTGGAGCTTCGTTTGGAGCCCGAGTCTGCACAGTAGAGCTTCGTTTGGAGCTTCGTTTGGAGCCCGAGTCTGCGCAGTAGAGCTTCGTTTGGAGCCCGAGTCTGCGCAGTAGAGCTTAGTTTGGAGCTTCGTTTGGAGCTCGTTTGGAGCTTCGTTTGGAGCCCGAGTCTGCACAGTAGAGCTTCGTTTGGAGCTTCGTTTGGAGCCCGAGTCTGCGCAGTAGAGCTTCGTTTGGAGCCCAAGTCTGCGCAGTAGAGCTTAGTTTGGAGCCCGAGTCTGTGCAGTAGAGCTTCGTTTGGAGCCCGAGTCTGCGCAGTAGAGCTTAGTTTGGAGCCCGAGTCTGCGCAGTAGAGCTTCGTTTGGAGCCCGAGTCTGCACAGTAGAGCTTCGTTTGGAGCCCGAGTCTGCGCAGTAGAGCTTCGTTTGGACCCCGAGTCTGCGCAGTAGAGCTTCGTTTGGAGCCAGAGTCTGCGCAGTAGAGTCGTGAGGTGGAGCCGTGGAATCAAACTCCCGCCCAAACTCCCGCAGACCCAATCAACCATAACGACACGCCACGTTTTTATAGCATCAAATTACTAGCTAAAATTAAACTTACCACAAAAACAATTGAACATATATCAGAGTGATAACAACTATCTTAAATGACCAAAATCATATTTTGGAAAATTGTATTGGAAGTGTAATTAATTTTTTTGTTATGACTCAAGTCCCATTCGTTTACATGGAGAGGGCGGGATTTATGACCTGTACTGCAGCCAGCCACCAGAGGTGATCAAAGAGCCCGCAGCTTCACATTCCAGTTCGAGTGAGACACACCCGGTTTAAACCATTTAAATTTAGTTTTTGATTTTAATTAATAATTATTAATTGGTTTTATGTGAATTACATGTGGTTTAAATCCAAGTCATGTGAATTAATTAAATTTAGTTAAAAATATTAAATTGGTTCTATGCGCAAATGCACATTTTCCCTGGCGCCAAAATGAGTTTCCAGTCAGGTTCACTGTGGGAAGTGAAGACATTTTCGTTTCCACCCCGGAGTTTTCATCATTCTGTCTGTTTGCACAGTAAGTAATATTTCATGGAATACGGTCCAACGGTCACATCCTATTCCGTGCACGCGCGCACACAAATAACGTAAATATTACTTTTTTATGTGACGAAATGTACTTTTAAGATATTTTGGATGTAAATGTAGTTTTATAAGCGTAAAATACGCCGTTTATTTATAAAGATAGCATCTATTTAAAAGATTGTCTGAAAATCCCACCTATCGTCTGTTCCTGCCTAAAGTTAGCTTTACCACAGCCAGGCCTTCGGGAATCTGATGCTTCTAATGTGGTTAAACATGACATATAAATCTTTTTGGACGGGCATTTTTAATCTTCTTAATTATTTGTTCTAGAGCAGTTTGTTTTGGCGGTGGGTAAAGTAACAGTGCTAGCAGTGGCGGCTCTCACCTCAAAATTTTGAGGTGAAAATGGAAGGAGGATTTAAGTTAATGTTAATAAAATTCACAATTCATTTGAGTTTCGGTTCATGTCTCAGAAAGCAATTGATGTATTTTCACAGCTGTAACACCATAACATTTTACTGAAGTTGGAAAGGGCCGCTTTTTATTGCGAATGTGCCGAATCTGCTGATGTAATTACAACAGCTAACGTTAAAGTAATAGAGAAGAAGAGGAAGAGGCCGAGGGAGAGTTGAGCTCTCGTGCCTCCGTTGGTAAAAAAACAAACAAACAAAATAGCTAACATTAGTTAACGCTAATGTGAGGGTGTTTCTAATGCAGCGTCTATGGGAGGGACAGTAAATTTGACATTGTTCTCTCTTCTGACTGCCGTTATCAGTCTAAGTTTTTCCTTTTATTGAATGCCGTGAAAACACTATGGTTGAGTTTTCTTTTGCTATTTGAGCAAATGGGAATGCAAAAAATATATATATCTGTGGTACTCTCCCATTCACTGCTCTTCAAGTTAACCCAACTATGACAACTTCCGCTGATACAAATACCTTTACTACTAAAACATCCCTCTTTTTGCTAGCTTTACTAGTGCACTGCAGCATATAAAATGTGTCTTAATCTAACAATAATAATTATTGTATGCTTGCTTTCACTTGAGGTAACTTACTCTCTGCACATGTGTGTGACTACACATGCGATTTCCCTGTTGCCAAAGGAAGTTTCCAGGTTTGTGTGGTGTGAATTTAAGTCATTTTCCTGAAGTGTTTGCAACGATTTGCACAGTAAGTATTTTTATATTATGCTTCACCACTCATTACAGTAAACAGTCAGTTGACTTTAATGTAATCAAGTTGCTCTGTAAAATCTGAATGCTCATATATGGCATTGCAACGTCTGTTTATTTGTGCCATTGTATTTTTCTTTTATGTGTTTGTCAGTTTAATGTTTCAGTGTAAATATCTTTACTACCAAAACATCCCCCTTTTTGGTAGTTTTAATGGTGCTGCATGTAAAATGTGTCTATAGCCATAATAATTATTGTGTTCTTGCTTTCACTTGAGGTACTCTCTCCACATACGTGTGACTAGGCCACACGATTTTCCTGTTGCCGAAGGAAGTTTCCAGGTTTGTGTGGTGTGAATTGAAGTGTTTCCAACGATTTGCACAGTAAGTAATATTATATTACTGGGCTCCAGACTGTGACTAAAATAGTTACATTTTAGGGCTGCAACAACTAATCGTTAAAATAGATTATTATCGATAATGAAATCAATCAACAACGATTCTCATTATCGATCAGTCAGGTCTCCCCACAGTGCACATCCAACTTCAGTCGGCCGCGTCTAATTACAGCACTGATCCAAGCTTATTTTAAGCTTCAAGCTAATGCATTAGCATAATGGCTTGCCCTGTCAGGCATATATAGATATATATCCTTATCTATAAATGTAACAAATTCACGCGAGCATTTCCGTTTTTGCAAAAAGGTCCGTCCTGATAAATTTTTACTAAATGAGCTCCGAATGAGGGTGTGAGTTGGAGGCTAAGTATTAGTTTAGCACAGATCTATTTCACTCCGAACACTCTGACTGAGCACTTCAGAGTTTCGCTCTCCGTCAAGCGATCTAATATTTTTCAGTTGATCTCAATGGTTGCAAGTAGGGATAACTGCAGGCTTGAGCAATGGGCGTGGCGAAAGGTTAGGGCGTGCCAAAAGGTAGGGGCGTGGAGAAAGGTCTTAATGATTGGTCGACAAAGCTGTCTGTCAGGGTGTGGGGGTAGGGTTAGGGGTAGATTTTGTTGTACTGATTCACCTTTCGGAACGCCTCATTTCAGCACGCCCATTGCTCCAGGCTGCAGCTACCCCCGTTCATATGGGGGAAGGGGGTGCCATAGTTTTCGTCCTAACTACCCTTGATTGTATAGACTTGTCAAAGACTAGTTATGAATCAAAACAACGTCTAATTACAGTTTCTTTTTATTTAAATATAGGACAGTCAAAGAGATGACTTCTTGAAAGACCTGGAAAACATCACCATAGGCATGTGTGTCATTAAAAAGGAAGGAGGTGTTCTTGGAGACTACGACGCTATTGGAATCGTTGTTGGAGTAATGATTCTTGAGCAGATCAAATCTGTGGCACAAGCCTGTGCATTGATGCTGGGTACAATCTATGTGCTTAATTTGGCATACCCAAAAGAACTAAAATACTATTATGAATTTGTTCAGAAATTCCTTATGCAGATGGATTCTGAAAGGCTCTCCCCCAAAATTCAAGGACTGAAAAACGGTTTAGTGCTGTAATTTTGCAGCAGGCATGTATGTGCAGGCTCTGCATGAATTGTTAGTCCAGATGTCACAGCCTACATTGCACTATTTTCTGGTTAAGACCTGTATATCAGTAGTTCAATCATTTTTAAATTCCCTTACAAATTGCAATTTGTTACACAACGTGAACACTTTGTTGTGCAGATTTAGCACTATTGTTTTATTCACTATTGTTATATGATTCACAACTGCACTGTTGCCTGTTTCCACATGATATTTTTATTAATTGTGCAATGTTAAGTCAGCACTCCTGCTTTTTTAAGTTTGATTCAAGATTCAAAGGTTCAAGTGGGGAGCGAGCAAACATTTCTGCCTCGGGGGGCGGACGTGTGTAATGTTTCACAAACAATGTGGCCTCTTTCCACCTGTGAGTTTTTAGTTTTTTATTTTGTGAATGTGCAATGTTACATAAGCACTTGTTTTAAACACCTGTACTTTGTACTTGTAATTGCCTTGCCCAGAAAAAAAATTACTGAACATGCATTACATTTCATGACATTAAAGATAAGCTTAAAACATTAAACTTACTGCTGTGTGTATTTGCAAAGCCATTTAAGGAGCTCTCCTTCAAAAAATAAAATTATATTTTTTTTAAGTTAAGTGGTTGCAAACAATTTATTTAAAAATTTTGAAAGTTAGTCAAGCTGTTTATTTAAATGTAGCTAAAATAAATTGATTGCAACCACTTACCTTAAATTTTTTTAGTAAATTCAATTAATCACTTTTTTCAGTGCACTAAGTCATAATTATGAGAAGAAAAGTTGAAATTATGAGCTAAAAAGTTATAATTATAATATTGTGATTTTTATTTCATAATTTACACTTTTCCCTCAATTATGACTTTTCTTTCGACTTCCATTATTTAAACTTTTTATGTCAGAATTTGTACTTTGTCACATTTATGATGCTTTGTCTCATAATTCCATAATTTTGATTTTTTTTTTGTCAAATTTAACACTTGTATGGCTTTCTTTCTCTCTTTTTTTTTCTTTTTTTAATGTGGCAGAAATAGGTTAGGTAATTTGATTTAACCCAGTGTAAGAGTAGCAAAAACTCTTTAATTTCACATTGCTGTTAGCATTCACAATGAATCTTGACCTAATATTTAATTTGTATTTAATAAACCAAACACATTTGCAATAGAACTTAACAGCAAGTATGGAGAAAAAAAGGTACAAGCTGGAGTTTAAACTGGAGTTTACTGACCAAAATGAGACTGACTGACCCAAATATGACTGTTTTAACAGTATTTAAAACATGCTTTATATTACTTACAATGGTGCAACATAATTTTTAAAATCCAGCTGGCTCAGACATCTGAGCTTGCCCCATTAAATTTAATGCCCATGATGTATCTGCAGACCCATAAAGATGATCTGATATACACGAGCTGCTGCTATTAGAGCTGGATCCAAATGCACAGTTATAAAGTTGGACATACAATTTACAGACTTCATAGGAATTCAATTCTCCAGCTAGTAGGGATCCTGATATTTATGAAGACTGTAAAGCACGCTGTCCTCCCACACTTCATACCACACACTCTTCACACCACTCATGCTCTTACTAATGCCATTACATGGTATTAATCTACCAGCTGAGTGTAGAGAAACACTGTTCGACACATGTGTAACACAGATCAACAAATGTAAACTTTACGTTTAGAACTGGAGAGGCTCTTTTGCACAGTTGTCACTAGTTTGTGTCCATCAGATTTGCTCTACCACCTATCTGTTCCCCAAGTCATTATTAATCCTCCTGTCCTGACAGTGCAGAGAGAATGAAATGCTATACTTTTCTCCCTGTCTGTCATGACATTTCAATTATAATGTTCCACTGGTTGACGACGTAGACTAGAACTTTGCCCAGGTTACAATTTTATAGCCATGGCATGCATTTTAACTGTGAAAAACAGTCCTGTGCAGCTGAGGGAATATACAATGGGAGCTCTAGCACACATTGGTGTTATTTTACTGCCAAATGTCGAGAGCGCATTTTTGTAGCGCGGAAGTAGATTAAGATAATGCGCGAGCGCGAATCTCCCCGCTTGCACGCGGATTTCCTTTGCTCTCGCACAAAACCGGACACGCGCTCTCGGATATACGCTGCTCTGGCGCAGAGAGAGTGCGTGCACTTAAAACATCTTCAAACTTTGTCTCTCTGTGCTCTTGCGCTAGATATTATTTTTTTTCACACCTGGATTAAACGTCAAAAGTTATCAACCAATCAGATTTTTCTAAGACTGACCTATTTTTCTAATACTAGGCCTATGTGAAGAGAGAACTGATCCTGGAATTTCTCTACATTTTAATAATATTTAGCCATATCAAATGTATATTAGAAATGGCAACAAATTCTCTTCCAGTGATTCTGCGTCAGTGTGGAAATGAATGAAGGATATCACCAGTTACAAGTCACCATCCCCCAGCACTGTGGAGAATCAACACCTGGCAGACGACTTAAACGAGTTTTATTCTCGCTTTAAAAAATCACCCCACACCCGCCCTGAACACCTCTCCACACAACCATTAACACCTCCAGCAACCCTCCTCTCCCCCACACCTACAATTCAAATCAGCGAAGATGTGTGCCAGGTCTTCAGAAAGAACAAAAGAAGGAAAGCACCAGGCCCAGACGGTGTCACCAACCTGTCTGAAAATCTGTGCTGACCAGCTGGTCCTCATCTTCACACAGATCTTCAACAGATCACTGGAGCTGTGTGAAGTCTCCTCATGCTTCAAACGCTCCATCATCATCCCCGTCCCAAAGAAACACAAAATTACTGGACTTAATGACTACAGACCTGTGGCCCTAACGTCTGTAGCCATGAAATCATTTGAAAGACTGGTTTTGGCTTATCTGAAGGACATCACTGGACCCTTACTGGACCCCCTGCAGTTTGCCTACAGAGCAAACAGGTCTGTGGATGATGCATTCAACATGGGACTGCACTTCATCCTGAAGCATCTGGACAGACCAGGGACTTATGTGAGGATCCTATTTGTGGACTTCAGCTCCGCTTTTAACACCATCATCACGGAAACCCTTCAGAATGAACTAACCCAGCTCTCCGTCCCCACCTCCACGTCTGTCAGTGGATCAATAGCTTCCTGACAGACAGACAGCAGTTAGTAAAGCTTGGTAAATTCACATCAAGCAATCGTACCATCAGCACTGGAGCTCCTCAGGGCTGCGTACTCTCCCCACTGCTCTTCTCCCTCTACAACAACGACTGCACCTCTAAAGACCCCTCTGTCAAGCTCCTGAAGTTTGCAGACGACACCACACTGATCGGCCTCATCCAGGACGGTGACGAGTCTGCTTACAGACAGGAGGTTAAGGAGCTGGCTGTCTGGTGCAGTCTTAACAACCTGGAGCTTAACACGTTCAAAACTGTGGAGATGATCATGGACTTCAGGAGAAACTCCACTGCTCTCACCCCACTCACCATCATGAACAGCACTGTGACTGCAGTGGAGTCACTGGGCACTACCATCTCCTAGGACCTGAATATTCACATAGACTCCATTGTCAGAAAGCCCAGCAGAGCTGGGGAAGTTCAACCTGCCACAGGACTTACTGAAACAGTTCTTCTCAGCCATCCTTGAATCCATCCTCTGCACTTCAATAACTGTCTGGTTCAGCTCAACTACCAAATCTGACCTCAGAAGACTACGGAGAGTAGTCCGGACTGCTGAGCAAATCATTGGTACAACCCTCCCCTCTCCAAGAGCTGTTCTTATCCAGAGTGAGCAAAAGGGCTGGTAAAATCACTCTGGACCCCTCACATCCAGCACACTCCCTCTTTGAACTGTTTCCGTCTGGTCGACGTTACAGAGCTCTGAGCACCAGAACGACCAGACACAGAAACAGTTTCTTCCCTCAGGCAATCCATCTCATGAACACTCAACAATAAATGTGGAACACACAACTATAATACACTATCCATTCACCACTCACTAATTTTATCTTTATTTTCTCATTTCTAATTTGCACATACTTGACCTGTACATACATAGTTGTTTATATTATATATTGTGTTTTTGCTGCTTTGTACATTGCCTATTTGGATATTTGTATATTACTCTTTTATTATCTGTGTCCTGTCCTGTTGCTGTCTTTCTGTTCCACTGTGGAGCTTCTGTCACTACAACAAATTCCTTGTATGTGTAAACATACCTGGCCAATAAAGCTCATTCTAATTCTGATTCTGATTCTAGATGTCTAATATCCTATGACAGTAGCAAGCCACAGGATTGAAAGCAAGGGCCCGAAATGACCGAGATGCTTTAAATCTCATGATTCTACATTGTTACCGCTGTCAAGCATGTGCAGCAGTCAATCAATTACACACACTCATGTGACTGCTGACGACTCAATCACATTTCTCCTGCATAAAGAAAGGTGTGGGTCCTCCGAGACATTGCATATTCCCTCTGATTACTGATTCGACTCCAGCTTTTGCCGGCTTCCTGTGCAATTTCAAAACCGATGTTACTAAAGTTTGCGAAGCTTTATAATTGCTGAGGAATTAAATTTCTTGTCCTAATTTCTTGTCACATTACAGTCACATAGCCTACTTCAGAAGATCCTTATCTGAAAATGTCCTGGAAAGCCTTCAAAGCCATTATGTATGTTTTGTCATTTCCATACATTGGAAAGATCACTCACTGAATCCTTTATTACGCCGATTGTGCAGGTTTATTGAATTTACTGCTCAAGTGGCCTTGACAGTTATTTTACATGCATTTCTGTCAAAAATGCATTTGATGGATTTTCCTTATGACAGTTCAGCTGTGATTCAACCTGCGTTTTTTGACAGCACCCATTTTTTTTTTTTAAGTTTTGTCTTTGAAGATACTGAAGAGGTAGAATCATTCCTCAGATTCCTCTTTCCATTCCATTCCTCTTTTACAGTGCTATAACTTTTCCTCTAAACGAGAATAAAAAATATATTTCATGCAATACTCTTTTTTTTAAAAGAAATGAATAATATTAATAATAATAATAATAATAAATTGAACAACAAAAACAATAACAATAATAATAATAATTACACACATTATTATTATTATTATCATCATTATTATTATTATTACTACTGAAAATCACTTAATATTCAAGGCCATTACCACTCCCTCGCATATAGGCTCACAAAACATGTCTTTAAAAAATTAAATCAATATATTGTTTTCTGTGAATGAGTAAGCAGAATGATTTTCACATAATTGTTTAGTAAATATTCTAGCCTACAAGACTGATTACTCAAAAGTCTTATTCAGGACTATTTAGTGTGGGTTTTATGGCCTTATTTCGGCTACATTTGTTCCCCCAAAACTTACTAACCACGCATAATGTTTTGTTTTTTCAAAAAAATGCAAACATGTACATCCATTTTGGTCACATATTATTGTAGCATAGTTTGGGCTAAATACAAAAAATAAAAAAAAAATACATGTTGGTCAATAGTATGTTATAAGTAGCTGAAATAAGCACAAATATCAGGGCATGTCAAAACATCTCAAGGGCCCCAAAATCACCTCAGACCCCAGAGGGTTAATGGTCATCTCTAGTTGAAAAAGTCCTTAATGTAACAAAGGCACATTTTACTTGATTTGTACACTACATAAATTAATAAAACAAATATTTTCCATTATTTATTTATATTTGCTGAAAATGTGCATTTGTTGTTATTGTTATTATGGTGGTATTTCTACCTGTGCTGACCCTTAAAAATAACTTTCTTTGGTGTATAATCACATTCGTTTAGTCATATTAAATATTTACCTAATAAAAACAAATGAAGTAATACATAATAAAATAATTAATAAAAACAGTTAATTTAAACAGATGACAAAACAATTTTACAGTCTATGCAAATATCAGTATCATTATGAGTTTATAATGAGTTCTACAGCTTAAACCATTAGGAGAAAGAAACATCCTGCCCTCTGTCAACATTTCCTCACTCATTAATCTCCAGGCACATAACAGGTGCATGTTGTAAAAGGACAGAATGGAAAATGGATGAGCTCTAAATGTGACACTTAACTGATAGGCCTAGTCTGAACCAACCCAACTACTCAACAACAAAACAACACTTCATACTGGTGCACATCCCAGCAAAACCCAGATGTCCTGGTCTTCATGTCGCATGCTATTTATTGATGAGGATTATTCTCAAAATGTGCTTTACTCCCATATGTTCCTTTTCACTTACATTGACATTGATTGTCATTTATAGTTCCCATTGTAAGGCTGCTGTTTTGACAGTGGGGTTGGAATCCAACACCCACGGTCCTGACCACATCCTTAAACAGTAAAGGCTGCTCCAGAGATGAATCACACTTATTTAACCACCTCTGATGGATATGCACTAATATATTTATAAAGAATTCATTAGTCAAGCAGGATATGCCTTCAGATATTGATTGGATGACGCAAGAATCAATGAGGCCTGGACACAAGCTGAAACATGGTGCTTCACGCCTCAAATCTGGTTAGCATGCTTCTGGAGCATTGAAATAATAAATTGAAAATGTATTATTAACCCACAAACTACACAGCATAATTGCTTATGTGTTCAGCAGTTGTTTATCATTGTCTGTGAGATGCTACAGCATGAAGCTCAGGCAGTATATTCACAGCACAGAATAGAAGCTTATTAACTAGAAACCGTTACAGTACACCTGTTGGTAGATGCCAAAATTACACCATCTGGCCAAAAAGAGTATCTTTCCCCATTCAAAAATATTCATGTATTCTGAAAAAAAACAAAATTATCCAAGCAACAGTAAATCATCACAGTTGTCACTGTTAAATAAAACGGTTAAAGATCTTAGATTCTTAATTTAAATAAATCTGAATAAATGAGTAAGATTATTAGAGGAAAACATGAATATTAACATTAATATGAATAAATAAATAAAAAATATATCTATTTTATTTATTATTAATTGATTAATTAATTATTTGATTATTTATTAACTGAAATGATGAAGTTGAAGTACTAAAATTGCTTAAGCTAAATATAAATAAAAATTAACATACATACATACAGTCGTGGTCAGAATTATTGGCACCCTTGGTAAATATGATCAAAGGCGGCTGTGAAAATTAATATGCATTGTTAATCCTTTTGATCTTTTATTTAAAAAAAAATCACAAAAATCTAACCTTTCATTGGAGAATATGAATTTAAAATGGGAGTAAATATCATTATGAAATAAATGTTTTTGTTTAATGCACATTGGCCACAATTAATGGCACACTTTTATTCAATACTTTTTGAAACCTCCATTTGTCAGTTTAACAGCTATATATTTTCTCCTATAATGCCTGATGAGGTTAGAGAACACCTGACAAGAGATCAGAGACCATTCCTTCATCCAGAATCTCTCCAGACCCTTTAGATTCACAGCTCCATGACGGTGCTTCTCTTCAGTTCACCTCACTCATTTTCTACGGGGTTCAGGTCAGAGGACTGGAATGGCCATAGCAGAAGCTTGGTTTTGTGCCCCTTGACCCATTTTTGTGTTGTTTTGAGGTTTGTGTTTGGATTATTGCCCGGTTGGAAGATCCAAACTTGGCCCATTATAAGATTTCTAACAGAGTCAGTCACTTATTGATTTTTTATCTGTTGGTATTTTATAGAATCCATGATGCCATGTATTTAAAAAAGATGTCCAGGACCTCCAGCAGAAATATAGGCCCACAACAGTATAAAAATACAGCAGTATATTTCATTGTACACATGGGGTACTTTTTATCTCTGTGCGCACCAAACCCATATTGAGAGTTTGCTGCTAAAAAGCTTATTTTCTAGTTTCATCTGACCATAGAAGCCAGTCTCATTTGAAGTTCCAGTCGTGTCTGACAACTGAATATGCTGGAGATTGTTTTTGGATGAGTGAGGAGAATTTTTCTTGAAACCCTCCCAAACAACATGTGGTGATGTAGGGGCTGTTTGACAAATTTGTTTTAAGGTTTTCGAAACTCAACCGTTCTCTACAATTCTTCAGCTGTGGTCCTTGAAGAGTTTTTGGCCACTCAAACTCTCCTCCTCACCATGCATTAGGATGATATAGACACATGTCCTCTTCAAGGCAGATTCATAACATTTTCTGTTGATTGAAAATTCTTAATTATTGCTCTGATGGTGGAAATGGGAATTTTCACTGCTCTAGCTCTTTTCTTAAAGCCACTTCACTAATTTGTGAAGCTTAAGTATCTTTTGCTGCACATCAGAAATATATTATTTGGTTTTTCTCATTGTGATGGATGATTAAGGGAATTTGGACTTTGTTTTCCCTCTTATTTATATTTCTGTTAAGTCTTTTTCACTTTAATCTATGTTAATTCTATCTGTTCCAATACTTTTGGTAACATGAAAAATGGGTGGGTTCAAACAAAAGGTGCTATCTTCTAAGTTGTGTATCAGATCCAGATGAAAATACCTGTAAATAAAAGCTGAAATGTTAATCTCTCATCTCATATTAATCTTTTGTCAAACCCAAATGTTTACAGTCTACAGCAAAACTAAAGGAATTGGCCTTACTGTTTCAATACTTTTGGAGGGCACTGTATGTATGTATGTATGAAAGGAAAACATATATACATAGACACACACAGACACACACATATACATATATATATACATATATATATATATATACATATATACATATATACATATATATATATATATATACATATATACATATATATACATATATACATATATATACATATATACATATACATATATATATACATATACATATATATATATATACATATATATATATATACATATATATATATATATACATATATATATATATATACATATATATATATACATACATATATATATATACATACATATACATATACATACATATACATATACATACATATACATATACATACATATACATATATATATATATATATATATATATATATATATATATATATATATATATATATATATATATATATATATATATATATATATATGTTTTCCTTTCAGTCGGTCACTCCGCGTCACGTTGGATGACCGACGAAATTGGAAATTGGGATCTCTCCAGAGAGACCTATCCATTTCGAGTCCAACTAAACGAGCCAATGGACATTGGCATGCGGTAATTCGCATCCAGCTGCCACTGATCACAGCGAGAGTATAAGAGGCAGCAGGTGCACTGCATTAATTAATCCTTTCGCTTCGGAGCTGAGCGGTAGTGATTGAAGCTACTGCTCTCCCTTCCAAGAGAGTGTTCTACGAGTGGATGCCATCACCTTGGCCTATGAAGCACAAGGTGTGTCCTGCCCGCTCAGGTTGCGTGCTCACTCCACTAGGGGTGTCGCATCATCCTGGGCGCTGGCTCGTGGTGCCTCGCTAGCAGACATCTGAAGAGCTGCGGGTTGGGCGACTCCCAACACGTTCGCTAGGTTTTATAGCCTATGTGTTGAACCGGTTTCCTCCTGTGTTCTCACCTAAAACGGGTAGTGGCACTGAGAGGCCCGGCTCAGAGTCAGCTTGCGGCGTCCTTATGCCTAATTCTCCAGAGAGTTCCTTAACCAGTCGAACCCTGTCGAGTCCTCCATCACTCCGGCGTCCGGACGTAGCAGAGCATCCGGTGCCAGGCCTTTCAGCCAATGACTTCTTGAAATCTGGTGTGAGGCTAGTGCCCATATGAGAGACACTGCCGGGATCCCATATATGTATTCCACGGTATGCTTAGTAGAGCCGTGTTTCCCCTGGCAGGCCACGTTCTGCCATCTCTAATGATGCAGCCAAAGCCATCTCAGATACTTCCATGTGCAATAGGGCCCTACGGGATACTTCACATGTCTAAATGCCACTTAAACCCCTCTGGGAGAAGGTGACGCAGTGTGCCTCTTCCAAGCGGAAGGGCATGCTTCCCAGTGTTATCCAAGTCCTACTGTTTGGGTTGCTCAAGGAACAACAGTAGTTGACCTTCTCCGTGTAGAGCCCGGTCCTATCGTCTGCCTTATAGGAAGGATCAGGAGGCCTACACAGGGCACTGGAAGGGGCAACTCCTGTGGCGCTTTGGTAGGGATCCCAAATTCATCGATCATCCGACGTGACGCGGAGTGACCGACTGAAAGGGGACGTCTCGGTCACGTATGTAACCCTCGTTCCCTGAAGGAGGGAACGGAGACATCACATCCAGTTGCCACAGTCACTGTGCCACCACTGAGCTGCCAGGTCACCGGCTCGGCTCCTCAGCCAAAGGCGTGAATTAATGCGGTGCACCTGCTGCCTCTTATACTCACGCTGTGATCAGCGGCAGCTGGATGCGAATTACCGCATGCCAATGTTCACTGGCTCGTTTAGTTGCACTCGAAGTGGATAGGTCTCTCTGGCGAGATCCCAATTTCCAATTTCGTCGTCACCCGACGAATATTATATATATATATATATATATATATATATATATATATATATATATAGTGACCCATACTCGGAATTCGTGCTCTGCATTTAACCCATCCAACGTGCACACACACAGCAGTGAACACACACACACCGTGAACACACACCCAGAGCAGTGGGCAGCCATTTATGCTGCAGCACCCGAGGAGCAGTTGGGGGCTCGGTGCCTTGCTCAAGAGCACCTCAGTCGTGGTATTGAGGGTGGAGAGAGCGCTGTATATTCACTCCACCCACCTTCAATCCCAGCCGGACTCGAGACCGCAACCTTTGGATTACGAGTCCGACTCTCTAACCATTAGGCCATGACTCCCCCTATATGTGTGTGTGTGTGTGTGTGCGTCCGTCCGTCCGTCCGTACAGGTCTTCTCCAGATCTTTCAGGTTTTGGGGCTGTCGCTGGGCAACACGGAGTTTCAGCTCCGTCCATAGATTTTCTATTGGGTTCAGGTCTGGAGACTCACCAGGCCACTCCAGGACCATGAAATGTTTGTTACGGTGCCACTCCTTAGTTGCCCTTGCTGTGTCTTTTGGGGTCATTGTCATGCTGGAAGACCCAGCCACGACCCATCTTCAATGCTCTTACTGAGGGAAGGAGGTTGTTGCCCAAAATCTCGCGATACATGGCCCCATCCATCCTCCCCTCAATACGGTGCAGTCGTCCTGTCCCCTTTGCAGAAAAGCACCCCCAAAGCATGATGTTTCCACCCCCATGCTTCACGGTTGGGATGGTGTCCTTAGGATTGTACGCATCCTTCTTCTTCCAAACACGGCGAGTACAGTCTATACCAAAAAGTTCTATTTTGGTCTCATCTGACCACATGACCTTCTCTCCCATGCCTCCTCTGGATCATCCAGATGGTCTTTGGCAAACTTCAAACGGGCCTGGCTTGAGCAGGGGGACCTTGCGTGTACTGCAGGATTTTAATCCATGACGGTGTAGTGTGTTACTAATGGTAACCGTTGAGACTGTGGTCCCAGCTCTCTTCAGGTCATTGACCAGGTCCTCCCGTGTAGTTCTAGGCTGATCCTTCAGCTTTCTCAGGATCATTGATACTCCACGAGGCGATATCTTGCATGGAGCCCCAGTCCGAGTGAGATTGACAGTCATCTTGAATTTCTTCCTTTTTCGAATAATTGCGTGGAGAGGTTGGAGTCTGATTGATTGAGTGTGTGAACAGGTGTCTTTTATACAGGTAACGAATTTAAATAGGTGCAATTAATACAGGTAATAAGTGGAGGATAGGAGGGCTTCTTAAAGACAAATAGGTTTGTGAGAGGTGATCAAATACTTATTTCATGCAATAAAATGGAAATTAATTATTCAAAAATCATACAATGTGAATTTCTGGATTTTTTTTCTTCTGTCTCTCACAGTTGAGGTGTACCTACGAAAAATGAAAATTACAAATCTCGCCATTCTTTGTAAGTGGGAAAACTTGAAAAAGCGGCAGTGTATCAAATACTTATTTGCCCCACTGTATATGTGTGTGTGTGTGTGCGCGTGCATGTTTATGTGGTTTATGAGGACACAAATTTGTATAATGACATGGGTATGACAGAGGTATTACAATATGAAGGTGGTTTATGAGGACACTGCCTATGTCCCCGTAATTCAAAAGGCTTAAAAAACAAACATACTAAATGGTGTTTTTTTGAAAATCTAAAAATGCACAAAGTTTCCTGTGAGGGCTAAGTTTAGGTGTAGGGTAGGTGTATGGCAATAGCACACACAGTTTGTTCAGTATAAAAACCATTACGCCTATGGAGAGTCCCCATAAACCACAAAAACCAACGTGTGTAATATATATATATATATATATATATACACCCACACTGTACAAAGTAAAAGTTTGACTGGGCCTCCCAGATAAATTTCTTCAGTTAGTGGGGAAATCGTAAATATTTCCTTTTAATTTTACATCATATCATTTCTGTTTGAAATCTGTCTGAAAATAACTTTCATATGAGAATAACTTATTCATGTCATTGGGTTACAGTATATATAGTACGTACTATTTCATAATATTTGTCAGAGAATTTATAAAGTGGAGATGTTGAGGCTCATAACAATAAAATGCATGAGTCATGGATCAATGTGTACAGTATGAAACAGCCATGGGAGGTCACCACAGAGATAAAAACAAAACTCTTAAAACATTACTGCTGATGACCACAGAAAGTTTGCAAAGACCTCCTCCAGGTTCCAAAGCATCACTGAAAAAAATAAATAATTTATATCTGAGGAGAAAGAAACCTTATCCTCTATGTGAGGCATGGGGAAGTGTAATGAAATTTGTCAGCTTTGCTGCATCAGGGCCTGGCTGCACTAAAGTTGTATCAGGAAATTCTACAGTAGAAGGTGTTGAATGACCCTGAATCTGAAACTCAGAAGGGTCATGCAACATGACAGTCAAAATGTAGCTGCATATCCACATCAAATACATTCTTATTATAGCTTTGCTAAAATGTTAAAGGGGTCATATGACGTTGCTAAAAAGAACATTATTTTGTGTATTTGGTGTAATGCAATGTGTTTATGCGGTTTAAGGTTAAGAAAATACATTATTTTCCACAAACTGTACATTATTGTTGCTCCTCTATGCTCCGCTTTTCTGAAACACACCTAATTTTACAAAGCTCATTGTTCTGAGAAGCGAGGCGTGCTCTGATTGGCAAGCTATCCTGTGTGTTGTGATTGGCCGAATACCTCAAGCGTGATACTGAAATGTTACGCCCCTTACCGTATTGTGATGCTGTGTCCTGTCGCGACAACACAAAAACAATAAAAACCCATTATAAACGAGGCATTTGTTGCATCCAGTGGGGACATAATTACTGATTATAATGAATTATACTGACTTTTTATGCGTCGCTTTGCATCGCGCCGAGTAAACATTACAATGTCTGCATTTGTGATTGGAGAAATGACAAACAACAAGCACTACTCTACACTGCTCAAAACTCGCGTTTGAATCGTCAGTGGCAAATTCTTTAAATATGAACACGTACTTACAGGCTGTGAGTCAGAAGCGCCAGACTGTCCTTGCAAAGTTGTAATTGCCCCACTTTATAGAAACAGCCTTTGTGCAAGCCAGCATTGTAGGCTACTCTTCAAGGTTCAGGAAATAGTCCTCTGTAAAATGCGCTGCACACACTCTAATATTTGGGTTGAACTGTTCTGGAACAGTGTTGTAAATACTACTTAACCACTGATTTCTATTTGTGTCCCCTTTTGGAAGCCCAAACAAGGTAGTTTCGCTTTCACAACGAAACAGAGCGTCTCCAGGACATGGCGCCGGCAGCAGCAACAATACTACACCGAGAATAAAAATCACGCCCCCTTTCTTTGCGTATACATTTGGGCGGTGTTTTGAAAATCTCCCCACACCGTGACGTAGACGTGTTTCAATGAGCCGTTTTAGGTGGGCATGGTCGAGTCTTAACTTTTATAAAGAATATCTCTTTGGTTTTGAGACTTTAGTCTTTGCAACTTCAGGGATTTTATCTATGCACAAATAGTATGTAACACTCCAAAGAGAAAGGAGAACTTGAAATCGCATCATATGACCCAAACTGCTGTGGCAGAGTCAAAACAGCCCATTTTAGCAAAACATCCCAAAACCCAATTAAAAATTAAACAATTAACAATTAAAACACCAGATAATTTACCTAACTGCTATGAGTGGTGTGATCACAACAGAAAGCTTTACAGAAAATGTTCTGACATCGATCACACTTCAGAAATGTTCATACAGAAATGCAGAGAATTCCAAAGGTTTCTTATTATTCCCCTCACAATGCTATGTTTTAAACATCATGTGCCTTTATTTGGTTTGTAGGTGATATCTCAAGCATTATTCTACTGTAAAAATAAAATGTGTATTCCTCTAACAGAAGTAATTTGATTTTACATTCAAATTGTGGCTGTTATTGGATATACCAAATGAAACTCACATCTCACTGTAAGCGAAAGAGAGAAGACCCATTCAGACGATATGTTTCTCTTTCTCTCACTGTCCATGAATATGTGTGTGTGTGTGTGTGTGTGTGTGTATATATATATATATAAATCAAATTACTTCTGCTAGAGGAATACACATTTTATTTTTACAGTAGAATAATGCTTGAGATATCACCTACAAACCAAATAAAGGCACATGATGTTTAAAACATAGCATTGTGAGGGGAAGAATAAGAAACCTTTGGAATTCTCTGCATTTCTGTATGAACATTTCTGAAGTGTGATCGATGTCAGAACATTTTCTGTAAAGCTTTCTGTTGTGATCACACCATATATACACACCATATACACACACACACACACATATATATATATATATATATATATATATATATATATATATATATATATATATATATATATATATATATATATATATATATATATATATACACACACACACACACACACATATATGTATATATATATATATATACACACACACACACACGTTGCCCTGGACCACAAAACCAGTCTTAAGTCACTGGGGTATAGTTGTAGCCAAATATACAATGTATGGGTAAAAATAATTGATTTTTCTTTTATGCCAAAAATCATTAGGACATTAAGTAAAGATCATGTTCCATGAAGATATTTTTAAATTCCCTACTGTAAATATATCGAAACACCATTTTTGATATGTAATATGCTAAGAACTTCATTTGGACAACTTTAAAGGCGATTGTCTAAATATTTAGATTTTTTTGCATCCTCAGAGTCCAGATTTTCAAATAGTTGTATCTCGGTCAAATATTGTCCTATCATTACAAATCATACATCAATGGAAAGTGTATTTATTCAGCTTTCAAATGTTGTACATTTAAAAACAATTGACCCTCATGACTGGTTTTGTGGTACAGTGTCACGTGTGTGTGTGTGTGTGTGTGTGTGTGTGTGTGTGTGTGTGTGTGAGTGTGTGTGTGACCCCGGACCACAAAACCAGTCATAAGGGTCAACTTTTATATATAGTTCATTTCCAAAGTTAATAAATGAAATTAAAAAAGTTTGATGAACACTAAAAAATTTGTATGATATAATGGTGTTGGTTAGTTTAGTTCAGCTGAAAAACTCTTCATTTAAGAATTTTTAAATGCCTATGGAGAAAATTACTAGGAAAGAAAATCACTTTTTACTTGCTCTAATTTAAGCTTTCGGTGTACATTCAGAGCCCAAAAACACTACAAGAGGATCACAGAAGATAATGATAAACTGCACTGTAAACTAATTGTGTGGATGTAGCATGTCACAAGCTTGATAAATTGTAGCTTTTTCCTCAGTGCTAAAATGGATGTGAGAATCACACAGTGGGATGCTTTGTACTGTGTTTGCGTAGGCTTGGGGAGCTTTGAAATAGAGGTGTCAACTGACATGTTTTAACTACAAAGCCATTATGTGCCATGGAGATGATAGACGTCTGTATTTGACAGTCAATGTTACATTCAATGAATTTTTGACAGAATTAGAGTAATCTGTACTCTTGTCTTTGAATATGACATTCAGAAATGCAAGAAGATTTCAGCCTATTCATGTATTTAGACTGTAGAGCTTATATTAAAAGTGTTTGCAGTGCTGCGTTAATAAAAGTTATTTAGATTTACTAAAATTTACACCATTCTTTTGCATCACCAGTTGTCAAATGTGCATCAAACATTTTTATAATATAGCAAATATGTAGCACATCAAAACCAAAAAAAAACTAAATACAAACGTGTCTTTTATTCTGTTCAGATGTGATTTTCATTAGAATCATTATTAGTGCCTTCAAATGTAAGTTTAGGTCACGGGAGGAAGAAATTATCTCTGCTTGTCGTAGTCTTGCTGAACGTTTGCTATTCTGTCTCATTATTTCTCTCTCACACAATACAGTATATCTTTGTACCTGCAGTAGAAGTTCATTGGCTCCTCTTCTTTCTGCATGTATATATCCAGCAGCACATTCGACTCAAGGGAGGACGTGCTGCTTACACTCAACTGTAGTTTGCCAGAGGCTCTGGCAAAGACTTTTCCTTGTCCAACACCCATTTTTTTTTTTTTATCATCTCACTTCAGGAAAGCAGTGTGGTCGCTTGATGAATTAGCATAAAGTACAAGCTGCCTGGTAATGGAACAGCAAGGGCGTCTCTAATACTGACAGAACAGAAAAAACTTTTAATGCCACACCATGCTAATGCATAGATAAATGCAGCCTTGAACGAGGGGGTGCATGCTGGACCAGGTAATGTGAAATGCCTTCATAAATTATAGATATTGAAAAGGTGCTTTGTTGTCACTCAACAGCCAAAGAAAAAAATAGCGCTGGCATTTAACTGCCGGATCCATCAGACTGAAAGAACAAGGTTATTTTTGGACAGACAGGCACATTGCCTTATAATATGATGTTTTCATTACATTTACAAACAATCATACAATTTATTTTATCCACTTACAAAACTGAAAAGCTTTGTTTTTCCCATTGAAAAAAAAAATATCTTAAACCAGCAAAAGTTGGTTTTTCTGGTGTGTTGGCTAGTTTTAAAAGGATTTTGGGCCTAGTCAGGCTAAGATCAGCTTAAGACAAGCTTAAACCAGCTGGGAGACCAACTAGCTGTCCAGTCTAGGCAGGAAGATCAGCTAGAACAGTTGAAGACAAGTCTAAACCAGCTAAGGCATCGATAAACCAGCTTGGAGATCAACTGGCAGCTTAAAACCTGCTTGGCCAGGCTGGAAGACCAGCTAAGGTCTACAACTAGACACAAACTAAGGTAACAATCACTTGTGACAAACAACAATGCCTCTATCTTGCAACCACAATGCCAACATCTGTTCATTTTTTATGCTTTGAGCCATATAACTGAAATCCATTCTGGCATGATTTATTGATATATTAAACATTTAATAAGGATGCATTACAGTCCTAAACACATGGAATGTATGCATGTGCACAATGCTACTTACCCAGGCAATGGCCATGATGCCTAAAGCGAAAAGACTGGGGCCCAGCAGGTTCCACAGGCCATGGCGGTCCAGCTGTAAGGCCATTGACAGAGCCATCGCCCCCAGCAAGTACAGCACCTGGTAGGAGAGCGGCAAAGAGGAAAAATATTAGTCCAAGCATCGACAACTCATCATGTCTAGAGGCAATAGTGAATCCCCAGTCCAATTAGGACCATCTTGCATCGGCCACCCTCTGTCAGACAGACTGCAAGTAAAGAGTGGTGGTGCTAAAAATGTCTCTCACTCTCTTTCCTTCCCTCCTAAAGTTAAGAACTGTTGTGACAAGGGTGATTTGATTAGTGTCTGCAAACTGCAGCACTCAGCAAAACACACGCAATCACCTAACGCATATAGAAGCGTTCTCCCTAGAGGAGAGCTATTTTTTCTTGTTCTTTCCATTGGACGCTTCCATCACAAACAGCAGTCCTCTCACTTTATTTTTCTGATTCTCAATTACTCAAACATAAAGTTCATCACATTCTTACTGTCTTTCTCCCTGTGCGACTTTCTTTAAATCTTACTCTTTCCCTCTGCAGTTGAGCAGCTGAAGACTGAACTACAGAGAGTATGCACACACCTGATAGTGTCCACCTATATTTACTCAGCTCCACAGCGAAATGTCACCATCATTATGACAGTACATGACAGACTGCTGACATTCGTATATTTACACTCTGTGTAAGCGCTTTACTGAGGTGGACAAAATTTCTGCTCTCTTGCACATCTTGGAAAGCTCTTTTCTTGGCAATAAAGTCCATGAAAAAATACTGGCCTCCATGAATCAAACAAAATGAATTTATAGAAATTGATGACACAAGAAATATACAGCATTTCTGGGCTCAAGGGTCTTCGTTTGTAATTTTAACTATCAGATTGTGGTTCTTATATACAGTGACCCTAAAAAGTGAATTTTGGGCATATACACACTACTGTTCAAAAGTTTGAGGTCGGTAATATTTGTAATGCGTTTGAAAGGAGTCTCTTATGCTAATCAAGGCTGCATTCATTTAATATAAAACACAGTAAATCAGTAATATTCTGAAATATTTTAAATCATTTTTCAATTTTTTATAAATTTTAAAGCATAAATTATTCTTGTGATGGCAAAGCAGAATTTTCAGCAGCTTTAACTTCAGACTTCAATGTCACCTGATTGCTCAGAAATCATTCTAATATGCTGATTTGGTGCTCAAGAAACATTTATTATTACTATCATTTATATAATTCTTTACTGTCACTTTCTTACCTTGCTGAACAAAAGAGTATTTTAATTTAAATTTAAAAATTAATTGCTTTAAAAATCATACTCACCACAAATTTTTGAACGGTAGTATAAGTTTCAGTTTGCTTTGATTTTTTTTCTTCTTTATTCAATGCAAACACAGTCATTCTGAATATCAGCCACACTTCCAAAACATTTGGAGGCACAGAGTGAAGAACCACAAGGTTTATGGAAATTAAATTTGCTCTGAGTTTGCATCTGACTGATTTTTACCTGTTTGATAATGGATTTGAGTCTGGCCATGGCGATAACAGTGACCCATACAGACATGAGCGAGCCGAGGAAGTCACAGAACTGCAGCACGTCATACTCCATGATGCAGAAGACCACAATGCCTGGCTGGTCACAGGCATGATAAAACTGTTCAGGGGTGAAAGACGAAAACAAAAGGTCAGAGGAGGCATGAATAAAATATGGCACTCTGACATGTCACTGGTTCTTAACTGAAATCTCCATACTCTTGCTGCCACTGATATGCTGAATTAGGGCTCATGATGGATTTGTGAGATAGTCAGCAGGTCTTCAAGTACTTATTGCGTTAATTAGGCATATTTGTTAAAAACTGGAACAGAATGCAAATCTAGCATAAAATATAAATTATACAGTTAACAGTTAGTTCCAGTTCTGGTCCATTAAGTTGATTTACAAGTTACAACGGCCTTGAACATATCTCATCAAGTTAGAATTTAGAGTTAGGATTATTAATTTTTATTATGTTTGAAACTGTACATTTCTTTATTTAATTTCAGATGAGTCATGAAAACAGAAGAATATTACCTGTTGATGTCAACATGCAAGTGGTAGCAACTGAAATGTTTATGCTATGGGTATATTTTTGATAGGTTTAAACCAGGCCTTCATACTCACAGTGGAAAAGAACATGGTGAAAATATAGACAGATGCCTCCAGCAGGTAATGACTGCGGATGGCGATGGTCACAGGTGGGACGAACATCAGGTTGCTGAGGCACAGAAGGAGAGTTGAGAGCAGCTGGAAGCCATATGAGTATGCCTCTGTGTTGTCCGTGCAACCCCAGCCATCCCAACCTAGAAAAGCACACTCGCATTACTAACCAAAATGGTCCTAAGCTGGACTCAAAATGGACCAGAAAGATACAATTTTAAGCATAAATCTTGAAAACGTCAGTCCCAGTTCACTGTAATTACATGGAAAAGAACATGCGAAACATGTCTTCAAAATGTATTTTATGTTCTGCAGAAGAAAGAAAGTCGTGTAAGTTTGGAATGACATGAATTTGAACAAATGATGACTGAATTTAAATTTTTGGATGCACTATTTCTTTCAAAGCAAGCAGGTACACTACTGTTCAAAAGTTTGGGGTCAGTAAGATTTATTTTATTTGGAAGTAAGGACTCATTATTGATCAAAAGTGGTTCAAAAAGATTTCTATTTAAATGCTGTTCATTTGAACTTACTTTTCAGTAAAGAATTCTGGGGGGGGGGGGGGGGGGGGGGGGGAATCATGCATGACAGGCACACACCTGTTTTCAACATTGATAATATAATAAGAAATGTTTCTTGAGCAGCAAATGAGCATATTAGAATGATTTCTGAAGGATCATGTGACACTGAAGACTGAGTAATGATGCTGAAATTTCAGCTTTGACATTACCGGAATAAATTACATTGTAAAATATATTCAAACAGAACACAGCTATTCTAAACAGTAATAATATTTCATAATATTTCTGTTTTTACTGTAATGCAACCCCAAGTTTTGGAAAATTAGTGTATGTACAATATACTCCTGTCCATATCCTCAAAGTAAACTAAGCAAGCGAAAACCAAAATAAAACACACACATTGGCAATGCATGTAAAGCTAACAAAGAAAAAAACATCACAGAAATACACATGTACTTTCTTCATCGTTCACACACACATATTCTGTTCCTCATCTGTCAGCTGTTGTAAACAGCTTCATAAATATAGATTGGATTCGGGCAGCCTACTGTTATATAAACACCATGAAGGAAATAGATGTACTGCACCTCTAACCTCTCATAGAAAATGCTAGAAAACATACCACAAATCTCTCTGATTACGAAGCCTTAATTAGCCAAACCACAAACAAAAATCCTCAAAGGCATGTCGTGATTGAAGTCTTGCTGAGTGTCGACAAAGACGGTCAATTGAGCTTTACTAGACACTCGAGAACAGAGAAGAGCTTTGCATGTGTGCTGTATCAGGGCACTCAGCTGTTTGCCAGAAAACATTCATTAAAAGGGTAAATTTGTCTATGCTAATGACAAAAGAAACTATGGATAAGAATCCAGGGGGAGAGGGGAAACGAGGCACCAGAGCTTTATAATGGCGCTGTAATTGAGAGGTTGTGATTAGCATAGTTCTCAGGATCATCAAATGTCCTCTAATTAAAAACCACTTGATTTGTGATCTCACAGTTATACAGCAACATGATTGGCACATGTGTAATTGAAGCATTTAACATGCCAATTAACTTTGATTGGCATCTGACAGCAGAGGAGAAGATAATAAATGGAATTAAAAAATATTACTGCGATTATCATCATAGTAACCGCAAGGGTGATAACTCCCTGGTGAGGGAGGATAGACTTGTTCACTTAGTTAATGACACAGAATTCCTGCTCCTTTATTTTTCTGAAAGATAAAGTTTCAAGGAGTTTTCAAGCACACGTGTCACATTATAAGAATAGGAACCAAAAATTGTCCTTTTTTGATTTGTGACCAGCCCGATCTCACGGAATCATACAACCTCACTCGTACAAATTCGTATGATTTTTGCTAAATCGTACGTATTTTACGAGTCGCCAATTCGTATAAATTTGTACATATGACCTCCACCTAACCCCACCTCTAAACCTACCCGTCACTGGAGTTTAGACAAATCGTACAAAATCGCACGAGTGAGGTCGTACGAACTCATACGAATTAGCCACCTCGTAAAATACTTACGAATTGGTTGTGAGATAGC
This sequence comes from Barbus barbus, assembly GCF_936440315.1. Taxonomy (NCBI): domain Eukaryota; kingdom Metazoa; phylum Chordata; class Actinopteri; order Cypriniformes; family Cyprinidae; genus Barbus; species Barbus barbus. The sequence goes on from NC_136733.1 coordinate 23,968,577, forward strand.
ATTGTTTGTGACACATCTAATATTTCTAATATGGCAAGTGCATGAGTTGATTATTGGCAAAACAAAAAAAACTAAACCAAACAAATTGAAATCGCAGCATTATGAAGAAAATGCACTACCTTTCAAAAGTTTTAGGTCAGTAAGATTGATTGATTTTCATTTTCTTTTCAGCAAGAACACAGTAAAAAAACATTTATAATGTTACAAAAGATTTCTATTTAAAATCAATAGAACAAATAAATATAACTTTTGAACTTAACACAACTTTTTTCAACAGTAATAAGAAATGTTTCTTGAGCACTAAATCAGCATATTGGGATGATTTCTGAAGGACTGGAGTAATGGCTGCTAACAATTCAGCCATGAATAAATTACAATTTAAAAAAAATAAGTTTATTTGTAATAATGTTTCTCAGTATTTCTGATCAAACGAATGCTGCCTCAGTGAGCTTAAAAACCTTTAAAAAATCATGAAAATATTATCTAGTAAATGTGAACTGATTCGTACATTTCTCTGCCTTTAAAATCTGGAATGTGAAACCTGTAATTGTCTGTGCGACCTAAAGCCAACATGTACTCATAAAATCCAAAATATATAAAATATTACAAAAATTCATTTGGATATATTTTACTTAAGTCCAGATGATATAAAAAGTGACATTAAATGATTTTTGCTGATCATTTCCCACTCTTGCCTGTTTTAGGATTAAAAATATGACTAAGTTACACCAATCATTTAAAAAAAAGAGAACACATGGGTTAAGAAAGGCTTTGGGAGCTCACCTGCTTTACACTCGCATGCAGCATACAGGTAGTTGTTGGTCCGCAGGAGTTTGCACTGGCCATAGGTGCCACAGTCATTGATGCAGGGTGTCAAGTAAGAGCGAAGGTACACCTCAGCTGTAACATTAGTACACATCTCAAACCTGTCCATGAACATGGAGAAGAAAAAAGTGAAAAGTTGAATATAAGCTTTTAGGAAAACTACCAAGAATGAACAGTCTGAAATGTCTGGACTGAAGCGTTTAGGGTTGCAAAAGCTTTCAAGCTTTGTGTGAGAAACAGCCCAAAATTAGAGATGTTCTCTTCTGTATTTCTCACACACAGCTATAGCATGGCTTCACAAGAATTATAGTTCACAAGTTGATCACTTAGATAGAGATAGATCACTTTTACAATATTTTTATGGTGCTTTTGTGTCCTTTTCGTGAAGTTGAACTCCTCATTGTACTTTCATAGAAAATACAAAGCAGCACAGTCTTGTAAATAACTCCTTTTGTGTTCAGTGGAAGAGAGAAAAAGTTTGGAACAACATGAAGGTGAGTAAATGATAACAGAACCTTCATTCGGGCGAACTCTTCCTTTAAGATAATATGAGATGTGAATATGTGAATATAAGTTGAAAATGATGCTATAATCTCCATAGTAGTGTGAAAATACATACTGTACAGCCTCTGTGTGCAGTTCTGAATGAAGATATAAAACGTAACATGAACTCTCATTGTCAGAATTCATTTTCATTTTGAATGAGATAAAGTAAGGTTATGAGAGTCTAGGTCAATATAAAAGTGAATTGTTTCACAAGTATTGTATTTCAGAGCAGCAAATAGGAAACATCCCACAGTTCAAATGCTGCTACTAGTGCACTTGCTAAATTTTGAAGAAGGTAAATACATGGAGTGCTATGAATATTTTACATCCTTTTCTCAGCAACTGCATACTGATAATTTAGTGCAGAAACACAAACACAAAGACATATAAATGTGCTCACCCGTGTTCAGTGGCACATAGGGATCGCAGGCTCAGATACCACGTGCCCGTTTGCGGGTAGGGAATCCTCAGCTTGGTGATGTTTGCGGTGGTGTTAATGGAAAGATGAAATCCTGAAACTGATTCTGATAAAGAAAGAGCAGGAACAGGTAAAGGACAAGACAAAACTAGCTATGACTTAACTCACTTATTATTGTGAAACCCTGGTAAGTGCATATCTAAGTGATGTGCTCAACCATAAAATGGACCATAAAAGAAAATGCATGTGGTAGAAGCAAGTTTACCACATCATACCTGTATTTGCATTGAAATGGTGACATCTTTCTATGTTTCACCAGAATTGTTTCCAAATAAGCACTTCATTGTATTTATTGCCATGATTTTGGATCAAAGCCCTAGGGAACGTGAGTTGTCTTAATGAACATTACAGCAAAGGGCATTGGCCCATAGCAATTTAAAAGACAAACGGAAATAAAATTAAACATTGTCTGCCCCTACACTTTTTTTCTTTGGATACACGATGTTAATAGGCCTATATTATATAGGTTATTAATTGCACAGTGTGAGATTCATTGGTCCTCACAGAACTTTGTGAGATCGCGATGAACAAAGAGTGACAGCTTTATTGGTTATGAGCACTCTTTGCAAGCTTTCTAAGCAATCCATTTAAAATGTATAACTTTGTTTTTTCCCACACACACGTTGCAAAGTTTTGGGAATGACATCTGCATATTTATGCGGGATTCGCTCTCGAAGTAGCAGCATATTGATAGCAATAGAATGGACAAAATATGTGAAAATGTGCATTAAGAGAGCACCCCCACTTATTTCAGAAGCAGCCTTAGTGATTACTTCTGGAACCTGGTTGATATGCTTCTATAACTATATACAAAAACAACAAAATACAAATGTACTACATAAAATAATTTAATAAATGCATATTTACAATTTAAGGACTTAACTAAAATAAGTATTAATAAAATTAATAACTAGAGAAGGCTAACTATATTCAGCTTGCTTCCATTTAGTGAGAAAAGCCTCTTCACTTGAATTAGAAAAAAAAAAGCTTTTCTGGTCTTCAGTGATGCGAGGATAACGTTTGAGCATACACACAATATCTGAGTGAGACCCGAGCCAATTTATAAAAGAACAATGTAGATTTAAAAGCACACGTCCAGTTTTGTGCGAGTGAAGGAAATCCGCTTGCGAGTGGAGAGATGCGTGCTCGCGCATTACATGATCGCATAACATTATGCGCTCTCGACATCTATCATTTAGATCACGCTAAAATGCCTAAAATGAATAAAGAAGAGAAGAAAGCGGCCCTAGGCAGCTGCCTACACATGCCAAGATACGCCAGATGCAGTTAGAAATTAACTAAAAACAAGCCTATCGCAAGACATCTGGTAGGGGGGCACCTGGGGTGGCCAGACAAATTTCAGGGGGGGCCGGTGCCACCCCTGGCCACCACGTAGACACGCCCCAGAATAAGAGGTACAGTAAGTAGATATTTTTTACTTAGAATTAATACATTTTTACTGTACTTTAATATATTATCAATATTTTTACTAATAAATATACCACTATAACTATATATTTGCTCATTTAATAATTTTTACTATATACCATATGGTGAGATAACATAATTATTATTGTTATTTATTATTTAATATTAAAAATAAAATGTTTTTACTATTATACTTTAGCATTCCTTTTTTAATAAAATTGCAAACAATATTTAAAAATGTGATGGTGAAGATACAGACTACGTATGGCTTAATGAGCTTCCTCTTAGATTAAATCATAGACTTTCCTACCAGATTCACATGAGACTGACGTGTTGTCATGAAGAGACAGCGGCATCCCATGATTCAGGCAGCCAAAGATCGTAATATTCTCTCCTCTCACTGAAGACTGGAGGGGGAAAAAAGACGAAATAGGTTTGAATCCTGTTAAAGATAAGTGAACATCAAAGTTCATTAAAAAGTTACTTTGAAACACAGACAGTGCGTGGAGGACACAAAGCGGGTCAAACGAGGGTTTGGCAGGCAAAGGAGAAGGCTGTGATATAACCGTTGGAGATGTGATAATTTCATAGAAATATCAAAGGAAAAGAGGTTCTTTGTAGATGAGCTAAAGGCCAATCATCTCCCACAGCAAGCCCCTTATCCACAGACATCTGAAAATAAAGATGTTCGTCCTTGTCTTTCACCCCGTTCATAAATAATACAGAGAGGCCTGATGAATAAGCGAATCCAGGACATGAGGCAAATTAGTGATCTCTCGCACATGCACAAATTGTGGGAGAGAGAGGGGGGGGGGAATAACACTTTGAAGGAAAGTATCATGTTCTCTGACTAATCAGAGTTATTCATTACATTTTATGACAGCAAGCAGTCGGATAGCAATGATAGGCTAATAATTCAATTACATGTCATGTTCTTGGTGCTATCTGAACCCTAAAGAAACCATATCAGTACAAACATGCTCTCTGGGAGCTCCAAAATCTCAACCTTTACTCTTTAATCTGGACCCCAAGAAAAAAATAGTGCTCAAGAGTCTGAATTTGAAAGTGAAAGTGACATGACATACGGCCAAGTATGGTAACCCATACTTGGAATTTGTGCTCTGCATTTAACCCATACAAACCACTCCAGTCTGGCTTTGTTGGTACCATGAAGCTGATCATCAACTTTCTTTGTCAACTCAGGCTTGATCCTGAGTTAATGGAGCGAGTGCACATGAATGTGTGACATCAGCGGCGAACAGCCAATCACAACACAGAGCAAGTGTGATTCACTTCTCGTGAGAGAGCCAGTGAGATTCAAAACTCTTTTGTTAAAGGTTAAGTCAGGGCTGTCAAAACTCGGTCCTGGAGGGCCGGTATCCTGCAGAGTTTAGCTCCAACTTGCCTCAACACACCTGCGTGGAAGCTTCTAGTATGCCTAGTAAGAGCTTGATTAGCTGCTTCAGGTGTGTTTAATTAGGGTTGGAGCTAAACTCTGCAGGACACCGGCCCTCCAGAACTGAGTTTGGACAGCCCTGGGTTAAGAGATTAAAGAATATGAGGAATTTAAACACATTTCCACTGAAGTACCTGTCCATGAAAGAGGACAAATAAAGGAAATTATTTTGCTCTATCAGTGCAGTCACAAGCGAAACTTGTGAAGTTAGTTTATATAGTTGATAATATATACTGATAGAGACTCAAACATGTAAGGTCACATGTAGCCATTTTTAAAGTGTTATCTATTGATTCTACCCCTTATTTATATTACATGTGATCTGTATATATTAATATTCATTTAAAATATGTGCTTTATAATAATTGTTAAACTAAATTGTGTGTAATGGAGTAATAATAATATAAATCGTATTATAATTATGTAAATCATATGTAAATTGTAATTATAATATAAAGCCAGGCAATTTTGTTTAATTTGTAGGAAGATAAACTGGGGGAGTGACTTTTTTTGTGTGTCAGACATGTGTCACTTTCCTCATATCTGATTGGTCCATTTTCAGTTTGAGATCTCTAAACCAGAACATAACCTGCCCCGGAGCAGGTTAGCTATGCAGTGTAAGTTACTATGGCAATGAAAGCAGCTAAAAGTCAAGCCACTTTTATGGTACCTAAAACCCAGGATTGGTGCAAACTAAACTGAAACTTACCTGGCTGGCCAGCTAAACCGGCTTCATGGTACAGGCCCCTGAACTTGTAGAAACAGGCAGGTGGTATTTATTTGTATTATTTACTTAGATGTTTCTAACACATACACTTTAAAAACATGATTTAATTCAATGCCACAAAGTAAAATTAAAGTAATGCCAAGTAAGCTTTGACTAAGTAAAAGTTACTCCAACTTTTACTGGCCAAGCTAAAGTGACTTATTTTCTTTGTTCAACTAAACTTAGGCAAGTAGATTTTACTCGACAATCACAAATAAATTAAACAGAGCAGTAGCAGTAAAATTTTACTTAAAATGTGTTAGTGTAAATTGTTATGAAGATTTTATCAAGTAAATCCTAGAAGTTGTTTTTTTCAGTGCATGTACATATTCCAGGATGACAATACTAAGATTCACCAGGCTCAAATTGTGAAAGATTGACCACCGCAGAGTCCTGATCTTAATCCCATTGAAAAACATTTGGGATGTGATAGAGTCGAACTTACACTGCCTGTCCAAAAAAGGTTAAACACTCTAAAAATATTTCAAATGGACTGCCTTTAGCTTTGATTAGATTGTGCATTTGTTGTGGCATTATCATGCAAGCTTACAGTATTTATTGCCATCAAGGGTTGGATCAGTTCCTCTTCAGGAACTCGAGCTGCGTCAGGAGACGCTTTGGGGAACGCCTACAGCGTAACCGGCTCTGAATACCAATGAAATCTGTCCAATGGATGGGACGGACGTCACGGGCAAGGTGACGGAATGACCAGCTGGTATAAAAGCACGTGCGGTGAAACCGGCGTCAGCTTTCTGTCATTCAGCTAGCGCTCTGTGTTTCTGTCAGTCTTATTTACTGTTGTCTGTCTTCAGCTATGTCTAAGAAGAGCCAGTTTAAAACTTGGAATATGGGAGAAGCGCAATACGAGCTGTGTGTTCCTCCCTGCAAACGTTTTTTTGTGTGCGGGGGATACACACAGCTTGTGTGTGTTTGGCGTTCCCCGCGGCGCTGCCGTCCTTTGGCGGCCCTGCGGAACGCCAAAGGACGGCGCTCGTGGGACTGGTTTGACATGTAGATCTAAAAGACGCATACTTCCATGACTACACCTTAGGAAGTTCCTGAGGTTTGCTTTCGGGGACAAAGCTTACCAATATCGGGTACTTCCCTTCGGCCTAGCACTCTCACCCCGCACTTTTACGAGTGTGTGGGCGCCGCGTTAGCTCCACTGTGGCTACGGGGCGTCCGCATACTCAGTTATATCGACTATTGGTTGATTCTCGCTCAATCAGAGCGGAGGGCGGCTCAACATTGAGGTGTTGTTCTCGCTCACTTAAAAGTGTTGGGGTTAAGACTGAACCCCAAGAAAAGTGTGATTTCTCCATTACAGTGAACCACTTGTCACTACAGTCACTCACTGTCAAGCAGTTTCAGATACTGCTGGGTCTGGTGGCAGCTGCGTCCAACGTGATACCTATTGGCTTGCTGTACATGAGACCCCTACAGTCCCTCCCATCCATTGGACAGATTTCATTGGTGTTCAGAGCCGGTTACACTGTAGGCGTTCCCCAAAGCGTCTCCTGAAGCAGCGTCTCGTTCCTTCGAGGAACTGGGGTTACATATGTAACCTAAGACATTTTTGGCCGAGATCTGGCTTGCCACAGGAACTGCAGGCGGGTTTGCCACAGGAACTGCAGGCGGGCTTGGGAGAGCCGCGGACGGCGATGTCGATCTCCCGCAAACGACGAGCTTGAGGGAGCTGCGGACAGCAGCGGACTCGCGGCACTCGCGGCGATCCCGCCGAACTCCTACACTTTGATGTTGTGGGCTAGGGAGGAAGGACGAGCGGTGACTTCCATGCCGCTGGACAAACAAACAGGAACAAAATAAACTTTCCAAAAAACAAACAAAACAAAACGAGGTGAGTGGGCGCCATTACTGTTTGTGTCTGGTCTTCTGTCACGGTGCACACAGCGCGGAAGAACAAGGAACACGGAGATGAGGATGTAAACTCAAATAATAGTCTTTAATTACTCCAAACAAGTCAGGCCAAGGCAAGGTAGACACAGACAGGAACTGGGAGTAAGAGTAGAACAGACAAAATCAAACTGAAAAAACAGGACTATAAATATCTGTGACATAGGACTGTCTGCAATCATGTAATCTAAATGAACCAAGAGAGTCTCAACCACAGACTTTTATCGAGCCAGTGTTTTTAGTAATCAGTACAACAGCAACTGAAATTTCCTGGCTTCTCTTTTGCTCAATATTCAGTGTGGAGTGCTTTAATGTCAATGCTGTGCCAAGCACCTGTGTTGAGCTGGCCTCAGACCAGACCCCAATCAGGGATGTAAGTTTTTAACAATGACGGATGACCAGCTGGGTTCACTCAAGGAAGCTCTTGGCTGTCATTCAAGACGGTTTAAAAATTAACAGCCCACAAAAGTTTCCTCCATGCATTTCAAAACTGTAGTGACCACAAAACGGTTGACACGTCTGCTGTCAAATGTAAAAGCCTCATCTACCGCAGTATTGGCATTCATTAGACAGGGCAACACCTGATGAGTGGAAAGAATTGATTGCAACAGTAGGAGAAGCAATGATGAGCAGTGTTTGCTGTTAAGAATGAATATTCTGCCAATAACTGGGATAGAATGCATTTTTTTATTCATAATAAGGATTTTGGCTGTTTGGAAACATACTTGTTGATCTTTACTGATCTTTTCTTTTGTGCTATGACGTACGTCCACGGATTATCAAAAACGGATTATGTAAAAAGACAAACAATTGTAGGGGTTCAATTTGTCAGTTGTTATTTGGATGAAGGCAGATCTGAATAAGAAGCCTGTTGTTTACTCAAGGCATGATATTTTGATAAAAAAGTACAAGCCAAAACAAAAGTTAAATTAAACATATGCATGGATGAATTGTTCGCACAAGATTAATAAGATGCATTTAGTAAATAGATACATTACATGTTCATTTGATTCGGACTCTTTTAGAAACACTAATTCTTTTAGAAATGAAACATCTTTATGAGTCGCTGAATCATACACACTGATTCATTTAAAAAAAAATAGCCGATTCGTTGAGTAACAAAACACTACTATGCTTTTTGCTCATAGACATGACTATTTTCATTGGCAGAGCAAAAACAGACAAAGTAACTAGCAATATTGGGTCTAAAATGTAAGTTACTTGATATTTAAATTCCTGTTTATTAAACTGCTGTATAAAGAAAATGTCACCCTCACAATTGTGTTGTTTTCTGAAATATCATCACTCTTGTGATAATGCATGAATATAAATAAAACAATACAAAGCATCAAAATAAACACAAAATTAAGTAGCACATTTTATTTAATTGACTGTCCTTAAACACTGGCCAAACTGAAAGAATTTTATGCTGCCAGAGTAAAACGGCTGAATTACATCTAATTTAGGGAAGCACAGAGAGCTTAATAAATTTAAGAACAAAAAAAGAACAATGACAGCCAGATGGGGGGAAAATCGAGGTAAATCAGATTTAAAAAAAACTCTGTCTCTGCTCTCCTTTAAAGCTGATGGGGTCCAGTTATTTAGGTCTGTTTCAGATCTTCTCATGTGACAGTATTCTGAACTTTCTTCAACTTTTCATCTTTAGTCAATGGAGTACAAAAAAAAAGAAAAGTATTTTAACTGCAAAGTCTTTCAACTGCAGTGCCATTAGAATCAGGCTGGCTTCCCAAAGCACTAAGAAAGATATTAGTTGCACTCAAGTACTTAATCTCTATGGCAAGTATCCCAATAGCGTTGTTATCTAAGCAGTGCGTGAAAATATTTGTAAATTGATAAGAGCCTCTGACTACTCGTAACCCATTACAACTTGGAACTTTTCCACTTACTTTTGTAGTTTATTAGGGAAAAGGGACACATAATAAACACTACTAATACATCTTTATTATTGCAAAGTTATTGTACAATATAATCTATAATAAAAAAAGCGTTGGTTAAAAAATGTTTTTTTAAAGCAATAATGCACAGTCTGTGCATGTCACAGGTTTAAATTTTTACATAAATACAAAAGGGTATAAATTTGCATCGGCCTTATCTGATAGCATAACTAACCTATTAAATAGTGGGATGATGAATTATTATTAACAACAACAACAATAATAAAAATCTTCTTCAGTAAAAATTTAATTTAATTTAATTATTTAAAACATGAGATTTGAAGCAGCATCACCTAAATGAGCGCACACACATACAGTGCAACCTACATATTAAGTGTCCAACACTCATTAACTGCCACTTAATCAGTCTACATGTTGGTTGTCATTCCATTGTAAAATAAGAAGTTAAGATAATCTTCTAAGTGTAATTTGTAACATTATCTGAATGTCTTGCAACAATTGATTTTTACTGTACTGAATTTTTACTGAAATGCTATCCAATTCACCTTCTGTTTGCAATATTATAGCCTTGCTTACTAATTACAAATATGCTATTTTGTTAGTCCTCCCGAGGCTGACATTTTTTGTTTGTCAGGTTTTGTCTTTAAAATGCCTTCTGAGGGACCCGGTACATTCACAGCCTGCCTTTAGACTTGAAGGACATAATTACCTCGGGAGCAACGAGCACTTGGTTCCTGCAGAAATCACTTAAGACCTGACGGCAGGCCTGAGTCCGACTTGACCTCAAACTGTCCATGAGAACCACTCAGAGCAGCCAGAGGGGGGACGATTCAACACACACACACACACACACACACACACGCACAGATACACCTTCACAAAGGGTGGGCTTCCTCACATACAAACATACACACTTTTCCTATCCTCTGGCCTGTACTGCAGCTCATTAGCCCAACACACTGGCTCAGCTCTCACCTCTTGGCTTTCTGTCAGCAGTGCATGTCTGCTTGAGGACAAACTCATGAGCCGAAGGGACTCTGTGTATGTGTATGTCAGAAAAACTGCCAAAGTGGTGGGCTAAACCAATTACAATTAAGCAGGTCCAAAAATTCTGAGAGGTTAAAAAATATATTTATGCTAATTATCATTCAAAAGTATGGGTTCAGTAAATCCATAATTGAACAAAAGAGACAGTCTTTCAGAAAAAAAGAAGAAACTTTTTTTTTTTTTACATTCTATTCATGAAATAATACTGAAAAAATGTCACATTTTCCACAAAGAAAAAAAATTAAGCAGCACAACTGATTTCAACACTGGTGATAATGTTTTTTGAGCACCAAATCAGCAGAATAGACTGATTCCCTTCCAGGAACGTCGAGCTGCGTCGGAAGACGCTATGGGAACGCCATCAGCGTAACCGACGCTCTGAATATGGTCTACACCTAGTCCGATAGAAGGGCGAGGCGTCACGGGCGGAGTGACGTCACAACCAGGAAGTATATAAGCATGTGAGGCAGAGCCCGCGTCAGCTTTTTGTCATTCAGCAAGCGCTCTGTGTGTTGTCAGTCCATATCTGTTTTGTGAGTCTTATTTAGTGTTGTATGTCCTGAAAAGAAATTAGACATCCCTAAAGCCAAGACCAAAACAGGGGGCGATCCTAGATCGCGTTTCAGATTGTGTGCTAGTCCACTGCCTGCGTTATGAAAAAAAAAAGCATTATGAGCGGGGACACACATGATCTGTGCGTGGTCTACCTGAGTGCGGAGCGCGAGGCAGCGGCTCTCGAGGAAGCTGACTGCCCGCATTGTGAGCGGCTCTCGCTGCGCACACTCCGCACTCGGAGGGCTCTCTTCGAGAAGGTAGTCTTTGTGAGCTCCCCGTGTGGTGCTGGCCCCGCTTTTGCCTAGGCAGAGCGGCGGCTGCGCTCGTGGGACTCACAGGCTGATTTGGCGAACGAGAGTGAGACGGGAATGTCCCTATCTCCTCCCGTATCCGTCAGATCTGGCGCCCCGTCTCGCGGTTCAGAAGCGGTCTCTTCCCCCCGAGACGAGGGCTCAGCACTTCGTCTGTCTTCCTCCGAGGAGGTTGACGTGACGAGCGTTGATGAGGTTTCGCCGCCTCTGTCGCCCCAATTTATATAGAAGGAAAGCGAGCTCTCCACGCGCTGTCGGCCCCGCTTTTGTGCAAAAGAAAGATAGAGCGGTGGCTGCGCTCGCACGGCTCGCAAATGGATCAAAACAAATCCAGCGCCCGCTCTCTGTGCTCGGAAGCGGTTCTCTTCCCCAGAGAGAGGGCTCGACGCCCCGCTTGTCTTCCTACCGAGGAGGTGGATGAGAAATGATGAGCGTTGTAAACTCTAGTGTTGCACAAGCACAAATAAAGCCAGCCCCACTCTGCCGAGGCAGAGCGGCGGCTGCGCTCGTTGGGCTCGAGAAAAAAAAAAAGGCTGATCTGGCTGGCGGGCATATAGAAGAGAAGAGAAAAGAAACTATCTTCTCCCGTATCCACCAGATCTGGCGCCCCGTCTCGCGGTTCGGAAGCGGTACTCTTCCCCCCGAGACGAGGGCTTGACGCTGCGTCCTCCGAGGAGGTTGATGTGACGAGCGTTGACGAGGTTTCGCCGCCTCTCTCGCCCCAGTGTGAGGAGCCACAAGAGCCTTCAGTTTCCCCCGATCTCCACCGAGGTGTTGAGGGATTTGTCTGTCAACCCTGCAGTTCCAGGGCACGGCAGGTCCCAGCGAGTGTTTTTCTCAGAATTCCCCGCCGGTAGTGACTGCGGGCCTGAGAAACTCGCCTCAGTTGCCAGAGACCGCGTCTCCCTCCGAAGCTCCGCAGCGAGACAGCGGTCTGGCCATTTCTCTGACACCAGAGGTCAGTTTCGAGAGCCTGATTCCCTTAGTAGACCATTGGGCAGTGAGCTGCCGAATGCGTCTCTTTGGGCCCTGCCTGGCAGGGTCTGGTTCGTTCAGAGGTCCTGACGGGCGAGCCCCAGGACTGCGGAGGACGACCCCTACTGGGGTGGAGCGGCTTACACCGCGGCACACGGTGACCGTCTCCCCTCGGTGTCCTCCGGGGATCTGTCTGTCAACCCTGCAGCTCCAGGGCACAGCAGGTCCCAGCGAGTGCTTTTCTCAGAATTCCCCGCCGGTAGTGACTGCGGGCCTGAGAACCTCGCCTCAAGCGCCAGAGACCGCGTCTTCCTCCGGACTTCCGCAGCAAGACAGTGGTCTGGCCATATCTCTAACACCAGAGGTCAGTCTTGAGAGACTGATTCCCTTAGTAGATCATCTAGCGGCCAGGCAGCGGCTACCAGATGTGTCTCTTTGGGTCCTGCAGACGGTAGAGCATGGTTATTCCATCCAGTTCGATGGGCCACCTCCGCCGTTCAACGGGGTTTGCGTGACTACGGTCCGCCCCGAGCAGGCTCTGGTTCTGGGACAAGAAGTCGACAATTTTGTAAGGAAGGAAGCCATCGAGTGGTTCCTCCTCACGAAGTCCACGCCGGCGGCTCAGCCGGCACGTCATTGTTCCAGAGAAGGATGAGGGGCTGAGGCCCATACTGGATTTGGGGTTCTGAACCACTCAGCCAGAAAGCTGAAGTTCAGGATACTCACTGGCAGGCAGATCGTGTCTCAAATCAGGTCCGAGGACTGATTTGTCACAACAGACCTCTCCAGGTACTCATCCTTCCCTTTCACAGGGAGTTCCTGAGGTTCGCTTTTGGGGGCAAAGCGTATCAGTATCGGGTTCCTCCTCTCGGCCTTACACTCTCACCCCGCACTTTCACTAAGTGTGTGGCTGCGGCACTGGTCCCGTTGCGACTGCAGAGCATCTGCATACTCAATTGCATCGACGATTGGTCGATCCTCGCTCAATCAGAGCGGGTGGCGATTCGGCATCGAGGTGTCGTTTTCGCCAACGTGAAAGATTTGGGGGTTAAGACTAAACGCCGAGGAAAGTGTGCTTTCTCCAGCTAGAGAACCACTTACCCAGGCGTAGTGAGGGATTCGACCACGATGCAGGCTCGTTTGACCCCTGCTCGGATCGAGTCGATCCTCACGGCAGTCAAGAGAGTGCGAGAAGGCCAGCCATTCACTGTCAAGCAGTTTCAGAGACTGCTTGGGCTCATGGCAGCTGCGTCCAGCGTGATTCCTTCTGGCCTGCTGTACATGACGCCCCTACAGTTGTGGCTCAAGACCAAGGGGTCTCCCTGAGGGGAGACTCGCTCCGCGCTGTCTAAGTGTCACGCCGCTGTCCGTGCCTTAGACATGTGGAGGAATCCTTGAGTCTTGTCTCAGGGCCCGGTGTTGGGAGCTCCTTGTTGCCGCGTTTCGCTAGCGACGGACGCTTCCCTCACCGGCTGGGGTGCGGTCATGAGTGGCCACCCTGCCCACGGTCTGTGGAGTGGTCGCCACCTACGTGGCATATCAACCAGCTAGAGATCCTAGCCGTGTTCCGTGTGCTCAGGCACTTCCTCCCAGACCCAAGAGATCACCACGTGCTGGTGCGAATATGGGAGCAGACGTCCTGTCGAGACAGGGGCTGAGGCCCGGGGAATGGATGCTTCACCCCGAGGGGTGAAGCAGATTTGGAAGGCTGTGGCCAGGCACAGGTGGACCTCTTCGCCGCTTGAGAGTTAGCGCAATGTCCCCTCTGGTTCTCTCTAGCCCCTCCAGCTCCTCCGGGACTGGACGCTATGATACAGACGAGGAGACCGAGGCTCCGTCCGTACGCCTTCCCCCCCCGATCGCTCTGCTCCCGGGAGTTCTGGAGAGAGTGTGCCAGAACGAGGTCAGCCTACTGCTGGTAGCACCGTTCTGGCCGGGCCGAGTATGGTTCTCGGACCTGATTTCTCTTCTCGACGGCACCCCGTGGCCGGTGCCGATCAGGAGAGATCTCCTCTCACAGGCCGGGGGCACCATTGTGCACCCCCGCCTGGAGCTATGGAAGCTGTGGGTATGGCCTCTGAGGGGGCACAACTCATAGTTTCCGGTCTGTCAACCGAGGTTGTCGAGACCCTCCTCCAATCCAGAGCTCCCTCCACAAGGAAACTGTACGCCCGGAAGTGGAAGCTTTCACTTCTTGGTGCGGAGACCGCCAGCTCGACCCAGTCTACTGCCCGATTCGCGCAGTCCTGGAGTTCCTGCAGGCCCGCTTCTCCGCAGGGTTAACCCACTCCACTGTTAAGGTCTACGTGGCAGTTATCTCTTTGTACCACGCCCTTAGCGGTGGCCAGTCAGAGGGCAGACAACCCCTAGTTACACGTTTCCTCCGGTGCGCTGAGGCTGAGGCCTCCGGTACAATCATGCGTCCCGACTCGGGACCTGGCTGTGGTTCTGAGGTTCGGTGCGAGCACCTTGAGCCTATCGAGGAGATAACAGATGGACTCCTCACCATCAAGACCGTCTTCTTGTTGGCCATCACTTCTCTGAGGAGGGTGTGTGGCCTGCAGGCCCTGTCTGCGGCCCCTTCGATGGTGACTATGCTCCCGGTTCGGCTAAAGTCTTTCTCTACCCCTGTGCGGGGTACGTACCGAAGGTTCCGGCGGTCATATCACAGCCAGTCGTACGCCAGGCCTCTGTCCTCCTCCCTTCGGGGAGCCCGGCCAGGAGAGGCACAACTGTATGTGTCCAGTGTGAGCACTGGGCACGTACATCCACAGAGCTGCCCTGTGGTAGGTGGATGATGGATGCTGTCTATCTTGCCTACGAGGCCTCTGGGCTTGCCCATCCGTTGGGAGTCAGAGAGCACTCAACCAGAGGTATGGCGGCCTTCAGGGCCTTTTTGGACAGATGTACCGATCAGGGCATCTGCAACGCTGCTGGGTAGTCCACGCCCCTGTCTTCGCCAGGTTACGACCTCGACATCCGAGCCACTACAGGCTCTTCTGTCCTCTTGGCCTGACATCAGGCAGGGACTTGTCAGTCTGGCGGCGTTGGTATAGCGTTCCCATAGCGTCTTCCGACGCAGCTCGACGTTCCTGGAAGGGAACGAACCAGGTTACGTATGTAACCCAGGTTCCCTGAAGGGAACGAGAGCTGCGTCTCGCAGCCATACTTCCGGCATCCCTGCCAGCGCTTGCTTCATGACATGAAGCTGACGCGGGCTCTGCCTCACGTGCTTATATACTTCCTGGTCGTGACGTCACTCCGCCCGTGATGCCTCGCCCTTCTATCGGACTAGGTGTAGACGATATTCAGAGCGTCGGTGACACTCATAACAAAAATGACAAGCCATATGAGATTTAACTCAAAGATGTCATTCATTGAAGGTCTATAAATGCCACTAAATAACAGTATACTGTCTTGTTTCATTAAATTTTGCCCCTTTTTTAGTGTGGAAATGTAATAACAGTTCTTGCAGATATTGCTGCTGTGAGAATTTGAGTCTATTGATGAAATTAAAGTCTGAATTTAGTATTTGATTCAAATATCATTTGAGTGACCATATTCAACTTCTTACAGGCTAGAGACTTTAGCAGACACACAGCGACTTGGGAAATCTCCATGCAGTGCCTTCAGGCACATCATATCTAAAACCATTATCTTGGCATTACAGGGCATCAATGCTATTATATCGGTTTTTAAAATTGAGACATTTCATCAAACAAGCCTGTAATGCCACTTGTGCTGTTGCTCTCTGAGTAATTGTCACTTTCATTTCATTAAAAGAAACTTCCTCTTTTTGAGACTTTTTCAAAGCTGCCATTCTGAGTGGATCCTGACATGAGGATAAGCCATTACTTCATCAGAATCAGAATCAGAATGAGCTTTATTGGCCAAGTATGTTTACACATACGAGGAATTTGTTTTAGTGACAGAAGCTCCACAGTGCAACAGAGAGACAGCAACAGGACAGGACACAGATAATAAAGAATAATACAAATATTCAAATAGGCAGTGTACAAAACAGCAAAAACACAATATATAATATAAACAATTATGTGTGTACAGGTCTGATATATGCAAATTTGAAATGAAAAAATTAGGTAAATAAAAAAGTAAGCAAGTGTGGTAAATAAATAATAGAGTTGTGTGTTCCGCGTTTTATTGTCAAGTGTTCATGAGATGGATTGCCTGAGGGAATCATTAGGGGTCGAGCACTGAAGCTGCTATGACAGCTACTGCATTCACTAGTACTCTTATTATTGTTATGCTACCCAATGGGATCCACTAGAACCGTTCAGAGTGATATTTGGCTGACTGGAAAGGTCCTGAAAAATCTCCAGACCAGCTTTGCGGTCTTCCAATTAAACCCTGCAGTGGTTTTAATTTTTGTTTAATTATAATAAAATTGGTAATATTGGCTTAACTGTAAACGGGTCAAGTGCCACGTTCATCCAAACAGTGATACTGATTCGCAAATATTCAAAAGCACCTTTAGCCCAGGGTTAACATGTACAGGTTGAAATGTCTGCTTACAAATACCCAGGAGTAATTGTAACCCCGGTAAACATATAAGCAGTGTAAAACATAAAACAAGATCACCCGGGTTTCTGTTTTGGGTTATGAGAATTCCAGCAACACCCCATTTACAATTCCTAGCCAATGTATCACGACTTCGGCCTATTGCTACTGTATGAACTGTTTCAGTGGTACAACACTGTACACTCCATGCTCTTAGCATAGTTTGGGAGCTACTCCTTCTATAAATTGTTCAATTCTCACCAAATGTGGCTCCTGACCTTAAGAACACTATGACAAAATATAATTGAGTGGATTTTTTTTGTATTTAAAACCATGTTGTCACAACTACAGCTATACTGAGTTGTGCTGACTCAATGTCCTATTTCTTTTTGACAAATGTCAAAGTTGTGGCAGTGTGATGTAGTTGTTGCTGGAGGTTGCAGAGGTGGTTAGTTCAAATCCCACATGTAGTGACTCATGAAACATTCTTGTTTCGTTCTTCCCTTTGAGTTATGTGTTGAGGTGAAGGCATGATTTCCCTTAATGATGAAATCAGGAGTGGAAACTGGAATCTGAAAGGCAGTGAGGTGAATCTAGGTCTGATTAGATCCTTTCTAACAATCTGAGAGAAATAATGCAAACCTGAGGACATTTACCTGTTGTGTACCTTTCCAACAGTGGAGCCATGTCATTTCCCCCCTAATGACTTCTGTTTGAGGAAAACTCAGTCGGGAACTATTCTGCCATAATATACTTTGCGCTACAATTCACTTTTCCATTGTCTGCTCTGTCCAACTTTCTGATGACTTGCCCTGAGTCCAGGAGAGGTCAGGTGCCTGCCGGTAGAAACAGGAATGGCTCCTATTAAGCATGGTGCTCATAAACCTGAGATATGTCAATGGAGCAGACATCCATCATCTAGCCGTCTTATCAAGATATTTCCCTGATGGCAGCATATGGCTAGAAGATGAAAATCATTTACTTTATGACCATGGCACCCACTCACAGGCTTGGTCTGTGGTCTACCTTTATAAAACCCTTTAAAACACCCTTGATGGCCAGTAAAAGACAAAAATACCACCAGTCTTCATCTACCTTCCAAAGTGCTGAATAGAGAAATTTAATCTTCTCCTTCATAATCCAAACCATTTTAGCCGAAAGTGGTGCAGAGAAACCTTTTTTTTAGTTCCTTGCCAAAAAACGCTCAATCTACAGCATTTGTGGCCTAATGTTGTTTACCACACACACACACAAACTGTATAATAATAATAATACTAATAAAGTCAAAAAAGTATAATATAAAATAAAATATAAAAGAGTCTGAGATCTGCTAGTGGGTGATGCCTCGCGGGACTATCACTGAGAGGCTCAAAATCACTCTCCAGAACATTCTAGTTCACCATTCCTTGCTGGTGGAATGATCTTCCACCCCTATCCGGAACGCTGGATCCCTGTCAATCTTCAAGCAACAATTGAAAACTCATCTCTTTCGAGACATTATATTACATTTACATTTATTCATTTAGCTGACGCTTTTATCCAAAGCGACTTACAATTGCTATATATGTCGCACGCCTCTGGAGCAGCTAGGGGTTAAGTGTCTTGCTCAGGGACACATTGGTGTCTCACAGTGGATTCGAACCCGGGTCTCTCACACCAAAGGCATGTGTCTTATCCACTGCGCCATCACCACCCTGACTACTTGACTTCATCCTAAACTTAAAAAAAACAAAACAAAAAAAAAAACTTTTATCTTTCTTTATATTTATTCCTTCCCTTCCTAGCTTGTACTTATTTGAACAATGCCTGAGACTTGGTGCTACGAGCACTTCCTCTGTCTGATTGCCTCTTCAAGATGAATCGCTTTATGTATTCCCCAATTGTCCCCAAAAGTCGCTTTGAATAAAAGCGTCACCAAAATGACTAAATGTAAATGTAAATAAAAATATAAAAATATTACAGTAAAATATTACATTTCACTTACAGTACAATGAAAGTAGAAGGGGCCAATGCATGTATGTTAAAATACTCACTGTTTCAATATTACAGCCACAAGACATACACAACTTCTAAGTTAACATGATTTTAGTGTGAAAATCTGTGTAAAGTTACTCTACCACTCAAAAGTTTGGGGTCAGTTTTTTTGTTTCTGTTAGTACTTTCATTCTGCAAGAATGCATTCAATTAGTCAAAGTGACAGTAAAGACATTGTTATTTCTATTCATAAAAGACTCCTGAAAAATGTATCAGGGTCTCCATAAAAATATTAAGCATTAAATATTTAATTGAATATTAAAATGTAACTGTTTTACCATAAGAAGAAAAATTCATTAATATGCACCAAATCAGCATATAAGAATGATTTCTGAAGTATCATGTGACACTGAAAACTGGAGTAATGGCTGCTGAAAATTTAGAATTTAAATATTTTTAAATAGAAAACGGTTTTAAAATTGTAATAATATTTTATAATATTACAGTTTTACTTGATACCAAACTGTAACGAACTTCTTTTGAAATGAATAAAATAAAAATCTTACAAACTCCAAAGTTTTGTACGGTAGTCTATCCAATTTTACAACTCCGTCATCATAAATTTGTAATGTCATAAAACCTAAAATGACTGCAAAATGATTAAATATGAAAACTCGGGTGCTTTTATAAAATTATAAACTTCACACTTATGCTTTTAAATCCTCCAAATACTGGGCCCATTTACTTCCATTGTGCCTTTGAAAGACACATACTTGCAAGTGTCTTTTATAACCTCCATTTTTAAAGAAAACAAGAGACAAGCCAATTGTATTTTATTTATTTATTTATTTATTTTTGTTTTGAAATCAACATTATGCCACGAATGCTGTCATCTGAGTTTAACTTGCACTGAACCCAGAATATTACTTCAAAACAGTAAAGATAAACAATTTCATACTTTAAGTTGTTTGAACTTAAATATTTAACAAGTCAAGAGCTCCTCAATAAAAGTCGTATTATGCTCTCAGAGACTGAATTTTTGATAAGAATCACCTATTGTGGGAAATGGAAATGGGGCCATTATGCAATGACTCTTCACACCAATGCAGTCGTAGGCATTTAAGCTGTCAAGAAACCTGTTACCAAGCACTCACTCTCCCTTCTTCATCACCAGCTATCATCCCCTCCCTCCTCAACAATACAGTCATAACCGCTCAGGCATCTCACAGCGTTCACTCTCGCTGCAAACATCCCACCTTTCAGCTACTGAAAGTCTCATATGTGGCTTTTTACAGAGAGCTCATTCTTCTCTCCTTTTCCTGTTCAGTGCCACTCTAGGAAACATCCATTAAATGCATCCATTCAATCTGAGAAATGGAGGTTGTTGAGAGAACTGTGGCCTTCAATACGGTTTCAGTGGAGGCGTGAGATATCAACTAATAAATAGGTCCATGTTCGTCTTCTGTTTGTTTGGACGTGTGGATTGGCATAAAAACTTTTAAGGGCTTTTTAGTGACACACAGATGAAGGCAGATACATACTATCAACAACTAGAAGCCAACACTTTCACCAAGCACCTGAGACGAACAAGCATAGTGACATTTGCAACCATCCCCCTTTTAGTTTTACACCTCTCATGCTGTGAGAACAGGCTGACACTTGCTAACATTTGATATTAATCAGGCCATGGTGCATCAAGTCTCTGCCACCCACAAGAATTTAGCTGAAGAGCTCCTGAGTCGTAACCCTGACTCAGTTAAATGCCATATGGGTTCTTGGTTTCAGGAGAAATGTAAAGATCTGAATTATTCATAATCCTTCAAACACCTTAGAAGTGCCTGCGTGACTCCATCAAAGGTATTTGGGTACCAGAGTCCCAATGGGTATTTAACCGACCGCCTGATCTTTCCAGCAGATGGAAGAATACTGCATTAAAGATATTCTTTCAACAGAAACATCAAAAAAATATATATACAGAATGTAGACGAGGTCCCACTGTATTATATATGGATTTTGCTGAAGCTGAATTTACACTACGTCTGACGTGTACTGAGACTTGAGAGATGA
The DNA here is from genome assembly GCF_936440315.1 of Barbus barbus. Lineage (NCBI taxonomy): Eukaryota > Metazoa > Chordata > Actinopteri > Cypriniformes > Cyprinidae > Barbus > Barbus barbus. The sequence continues at coordinate 23,989,353 of NC_136733.1, forward strand.
TAATTGTAGAAATTTATGTTAATGAAAAAGAAAGATTTAGGACAATAAATAATGAAGCAAAATCTCTGCTATTCTACCATTTTGAGTGGAGGTATCATGCTTGATTATTTTAGGCGAGTATATGTAATACCCTCAAAGATTTAAGGGTATTACAGAGAATGAATGCATTCGCTCTGATAAGAACCATGGTGGCTAGAACAAGGTAATCCACTCTAACATAAAGTAGACACATTTCAGAAGGTAAAATAAAAAAAAAAAATAATGCTCTTTGAATGTTTACCAGGACATAAACTAAGTAAAAGAATGTATGTACAGTATTCTTGTTGCTTAAACTGTAGAGCATGGCGTTAGCAATGGCAACGGCATGGCTTCAATTCCCAAGGAATGTCTGAAGTAATTAAATGAATACCATGAATGCAATGTACAGTAAAAAGTAAATACGGTATATGAGTCTAACATCACTACGTATTTCCAGTAAAATTTTATCCTCAAATTTCTGAGGCCTCTAAAATATCAGCATAAACACAACTTTACTTAAAAATATGTTGTACACAATCTAGCACATGCATTTTGTTGTGCAAAACGTTTATACCTTTTTTAGCTATTAAAAGGCCTTTTAGTATCATTATAAAATGACAGTGTCTTTTTGTTATGAAATCTTTACTGATTTCTATAAAGTAAATGTAACAATACATTTTATATTGCTTGTAATATTTCAAGATTTACTGGACTGAATCATCTTTGGTTTACTTTGATTATCCCTGGATAATTTTTTTTTAAAAATCACATTAAAATGTGAGTATGATACATCAAGGTTTTGAGGAATGTTTCTCAATCAACACTGTATTGAATTGAAACAACTCCTTTTGTAAGATTTAAACCAACTCACCACATTGAGTTTGAGCTCCATGTTGAGGACGCCTCCGCTGTCCAACACCGGCATTAGGTTGATTGCAAATATCGCTGCCCGGTCTGGAGGAATGGAGATGTTGGGCCCAAAGAAGATGTAGAAATGAACTGAAAATGTGTCCAGTTCATTCCGCAGCGTTGGCCGGATAGGCCAGCATTTATTTGTGTCTGCCGTGGGTGCTAAGTAAGTGATGCTGTCTTCAGCAGTTAACAGAGATCCTTGATCCGAACCGTTCTGGGGCACGTTAGGCAGGCTGGCAGCAGGCAGGGTCTCTGATAGAGCGAAACCCATCACGGTGCCAAATGACTGGGGCATGTTCATGGCTGAGGAGCCCTTGGAGACACTGGGCTTGGAACAGTCTGCAGAGAAAAGATCAAAGGAGGTGTTTAAAATTGGGACAGCGCACGTTTTCCACTGAGGAACTTAAAGGTAGAGCTAGTTACGAGAGATGTGAAATAAGAATGAAATAAAGATGGCTTGAACTCTGACGAATCCCTTGACTGAAGCTGACAGCTCAAACTCTCCACTCAGGTTATTCTGGGGCTAAAAGCATCTTCCTGTCATTCCTGTCTCTTTGTGCTAGATCTAACTAGCATTTCAACAGAGACATACTTTTTTTCTGTTTCATGCATATGCTTGGATGTCTGCGGTGAGATGACAGGCCAAATGATTGCTGACTGTCTATGTAGTCTGAAATGATCTGAACGAGTGGGGTGTGTGTTGTGTTTTATGAAGGACCACAGAATGGCCAAGGGAATGTCTGTTTGATCATATTTCCTTTTACAGGTCTCTCAGTTCTATGCAACTTTCATGCCACACAAACACATAGTTTAAACCCTTGTATTTGGAGTTTAATGTCTTCATGCAAATGGTGACCCAAAACACAAAAACCGAGTTCATGATGGTTCTTAACATCTTTTAATTGTGGGCTTTGTCGTAACATGGTACTTTGTAAATTAGACAGGATTATGGAACACACTTTGATTAAATGTAAATTTGCAAAACAGTGCTGCAGAATTGAGATAACTAATTGAAACTGATGAGGACAATAAGGAAATTCTCCACATATCTCATCTTTTCCTGATTGCCTCAGGGTGTGAACGTTCAGTTATGCTACTGAGGACTCAGGAGTTTTACAGTCATATTTCTCTTCTCACCCATGATTATTGCAAAATGCAGTGAATTAGGTGGAAATGGTATCATTATTGAAATGCCAGGTCGCTTTCCTCCCACAGCTCTGTTTGCTGTGTTATCGCTTACAGTACGCATCTCGCTCTCCTACTGAAACTCGTTCAGTTTCATTTTACATCCAGCCATTGAGCCAGTCATGAGGGAATGCTTCCAATAGTCATCACTTTAGATTAAGGTTTTTTTTTTTTACACATCCACAATCCAAAAACAGTCCTGATGAGAAAGCTCATCATCCTCAAAAGTGGATTATTGCTGGGTGGGGTAATTAAATGTCAGTCACTGAAGAGCTCTTGTACCTGGATACCTGATGTTCATTATAATAAATGAGATCACAATCTAACAATTACGGAATATGAATCAACAATAATTTATACTATGGGTCGAGATTCAAATTATATATATGTTACCAAGACATAATTAAATATATACTACCATATAGTATACTTTATTTTTTAATTAATTTGGACTAATTTCATCTAAAGTGACAGTAAAGACATTTATAATGTTACAAATGATGTCAATTTCAAATTATGTTCTTTTGAACTTTGTTTATTAAAGAATCCTGATAAAAATAAATGTATCAGAGTTTCCACAAAAATATTAAGCAGTACTGTTTTCAACATTGCTAATAATAAGAAAAGCTTCTTGATCACCAAATCAGCATATAAGGATGATTTCTGAAGAATCATGTGGCAATAAAGACTGGAGTAATGATGCTGAAAAGTCAGCTGTCATTAATATAGTGCATTTTACAATACATTTGTCAGGTTGTTTATGTTCCTGTTTGGTTCGTGTTTTTCCTTATTTGGTCATGTTCCTGTGTTCATTAGTTCCTTTGCTCATTGTCTAATAATTAGTTAACCCTACTCTCCTGTGCTACCCTCATCAAGTCACCTTTATAAGGTCCTTCCTTTGTTCTGTTTGGTTGTCTGTTATTGTTTGTGTTACAGCTTGTGAAATACCCTGTCATCTTCGTCTTTGGATTTTCATTAAATATTTGAAAAGCTTGAATTTTTTTATTTAATTGAGAGTTATACATAATCTGAAAGCTGATAAATAAGCTTTCAATTGATGCATTGTTTGTTAGGATCGGACAATATTTGGCTGATACACAACTATTTGAAAATATGAAATCTGAGGGTGCAAAAAAAAAATCTAAATATTGAGAAAATTACCTTTAAAGCTGTCCAAATTAAGTCCTTAATAATGCATATTACTAATCAAAAATTAAGTTTTAATATAATTACGGTAGGAAATTTACAACATATCTTCATGGAACATGATCTTTACTTAATATCCTGATGAATTTTGGCATAAAAGAAAATTAGATCATTTTGACCCATACAATGTATTTTTGGCTATTGCTACAAATATACCCGTGCTACTTAAGACTGGTTTTGTGCTCCAGGGACACATTCACAATATTACCGTTTTACTGTATTTTTGATCAAATAAATACAGCCTTGACGAGTATAAAAAACTACTCTCAAAAACATACAAAAACACAGACCCCAAACATTTGAAAGCTGTATGTATACACAAAAAAATAAAGTAAACAATTTGTCATCTCAACGGAACCTGGCATGCCTGATTAGTACGCAAATCCTGCTGTGTTTATAAGCCCTCGCCATCTGATCAAATCAACCCTTTTTGCTCCTCTGTAATTACATCTATTTTGCCATAAAATGTCATTATAATACTTGCTGACAAAAGCAATGATGGACAAAAGATCACAATTAGTGAGCTGAGGACATCTTTAAGGGCTTGCACTTGAACATTCCGTCTGGTTCAGGATGAGGATGTGACATCATGTGCTCCATTCAACGCCTGTTTGGCCACAGGCCCCGCAGCTGAAGGTTAGCTGTATATGTACAGCTCAGGCTGAGAAAATAACGCTAGAACTGTATTTGGAATCCCTGACTCATTCTCTAACTTACCATTGTCTATTTAGATATAGATGTGGAACAATATAAAGGGAAAGTGTCAGATTTCTTTGTCAAGAGATGGTTACCTAGCAACCAAACATCCAATAAGCACATAACAATGTCAAAGTGGCTTTCCTGGCAAGAGTTTCACATGAAAATATGTAACTCTGTGTATACTTGCATTTCTGAAAATAGCTCAACACAATCCAGTGTTCCCTGATGTTTGAGGAAAAAAAAAAAAAGAAAAAAAAAAGATTGAATTATGATGGATTTGCACTAATTAGTTTACAGTAGTTGCACACCAATTAAACTGTAGATGATTTATGGGATGAGACTGTCATGTGTTATCAAGATGATGATGATCTCCACACAAATAATTTTTAACTGTTCACCACTGGATGAGGGAAATCTTCCAGTGACAAAGCATCTTATATACATTTTGTAAGTCTTATATTTATTAAGTGTGCATAAATAAATAAATACTACCAAGTTTATCGTTATTTGTTTTTATGTTTGAAAGAAGTCTCTTATGCTCCTTTTTTTGTTTGTTTATTTTAGGCCAAAAGCGCACATCGGAAATAACCAAATGTGAACAAGTCATATTTCAAGGTATAGCAATACTGTATATCAAGCTAGTTACAAGCAAAAACAGAAATGAAAAGGCATTTATTTTCATATCAATATGCTCAGAAGGAAAGGAAGGTGTGTTTTAGCGTCAAATGCAGTCCATGTTAGCCCCAGCCATGCTAGCCAAATCACACACAGCCTACACATATGGGCTGTTATGTACAGGCTGCTTTTAGCAACAGCTCTGTGGGCACATAAAGGATTTAAAAGCCGTGTGATGTATTCGTCAAGGGAGGCTACATCCAGTTCAGCTTTTCACAGGTACCTTTAAACACTATGGAAAAAAGTTCCTCACCTCCCACTGGAGATTAAGCTGAATTCATCTGCAGTAACACGTCTCTCTTGAGGTCCTCACAAGATCTCACAACAGTTAAAAGTGTTTTGATACTGACAGACTGACATGACACTGTCAAGCAGAGGGGAAAAAATCCTCAGGAAAAGCACAAGCAGTAGGCCTATATGTAGGCATGTATTTTTCATGAAATCCACTCCTGGAGACCTACAGACCCTGACACTGAAGCCAGCACAGAGCTTTTGCAGCAATGTACTGCCATCAGATCACTGCAAACAAACTCCACCATGTTGTTCACTTGTGACTGTCAGCAAATGTTTGTTCATTTCTCACTCAATGTCAGAATTACAATCGAACGCAAAACAAAGAAGAGGCATCTTTGTCAGATGTGTCTAGAATACATTTCCTGAGGCGTTATCTTTGGACCACCAAGGCCTAATATTACACTTTCTGGGAACAAACTTCAGCTTCAACAAGTTTGGCTTCCGACCGTTTCGTGAACCCAGCATATGGTGATGTAAATGCATGCAAAACTGCCTTCTAGGGCCCCGAGATTTTCTCCCTGAGACCGAGTTGGATCAAAGTTTCACTTCTTAACTAGTGCTTACGGCTAATGCAGGCTCAGTTTAGCTAAGTACCATTTTAATGGCACTGCTAATATGTATGATCAAATGTTGCACAAATTAGTGGAGATGTGTGAGACATGGAGTGCCTGGGAGAATAAGCTTGTACTGTTATGTAACATTGAATTCATTGCACTCACCTCTGCTCATAAATGCGTTTGTTTCAAGTGATTTCTTGAAGTTTGAAATGAAGATTTAGTGTTCAATGAATGATGGCGTATTATTGATTAATTCTAACATAAATTCTTCACTTCATCCTTCACTTCAGTCCCCATATCTTGCAACAAGTCAACCGTAAAAGCACATAAAAAGGTCAAAAGTTTTGTGTAGTGATGATAAAAAAACAATGAAAACAAAGAAAACAGAGTGAGAGTGCAACTTGTCTCTCATGCTGAGTTACTGAAATGACCCCATTATCTGTGCGTCTCTGATGGAGCGAGCGGTCATTTCTGCCAAGGCTGTCCACCATGTTATTGTTTCTGTTTTTCTTCCTCGTTGTCTCTCTTACTACATGGAGCACCAATAAAGCCTGGTGTGCACCCGCTGCTTTCGAATGACAGTGTGCTGGGCTCAGTATTGATTCAAATGCAGTGTGAAAAGAGTGAATAATGTCACTGATATTAACAAGGCAATATCTGTTACTGAGGAAACAGGTTGCTGGACTACTGAGCACTCACTTCTTTTCCTTCTTTCATATTGCCATCCATCCATCCATTAGGGATGTGAAAAACGACATACTTTCAAAATCGACTATCTATACATCCATTCATCCACCGATCTCTATGCCTGTCTGTCCATATAACTTTCTATTCATCTGGCAAATTTAAGTCTAATAGAGATATGTAGAAAATATGCTTGACAGTTTATGACTACTAGATCAACCATTTTGCATTTAATGACTTATACGATTAACTAATGACTAGATGTTTTGAGGTTGTAAGACAATAGCACAGATAACTATATAATACATTTTGAGCAACATGACAATAGCAACTGATAATGTAGGAAACAGCAGACAAATGTACATAATCAGTTGCTTGAATGTACCAAAGCAATCGCAACTTGTTCAAAAGAATGAGAAACTGCTTTTATGATGTGCACAAATGACTAGATGATGTGGAGGTTGAACAAGCAGTTTTGAAAATTTAATCTCTGGTCTGAGAAATGCACCAAAGTAACTGAGAAAAACTGTAATGTGAAAACCACAAGCACAGCATAATATAAGTATAGAAACAACGCTGTTTCAGAAATAGCGGAAAAGGTCAGATCTTACAGTTGAGCACAAGCTGAGACTTTCATTAAACTCCCACAGTGGTGTGAGGAGATGAATGAGAGGAGAGGAAAGATGAGATGTTGGTGGTTGGTACATGTTCCTCAAGCATATTCCTCCCCCAGACTCTTTCCAGAGCGATTTACATCCCCAATCATGAGGCTGGGTGCATCTATGATACACATGACTGTACTACAGTCAAAATTATGCAGGGGTCTCTCTTCAGAATCAGAGGCGTTCTAGGTCCCCTTCTGAGATGGTCTCTGGTGGAGGTCAAGTAAAACAGAGGAGAGAGGAAATAACTCCTGCTGTATTGCTATGGTAACTATTCTATGAGAAGGGAAAGGTTTAAGAGAGCATATTGAACAGGAGGCTTGCACAGATGCCTTTCTCTTCAGCAGAAAATTAAAAGGTGCTACTTTTACTTAAGTACCATTCATTCCTTTGCATTGATACTGTAGGTACAGACTACTTAAAAACTGGGAGGACCCTGAAGCTGTATTCAAATGTAAATCTATTTTCTTTTTAACCAGTTTAGGTTTCCACACATTGTACAATATGTGAGACAAGATCAAAAGCTTCAACATACTCTGATGTATGAACATTCCAGCTGATGTACTTCCGAAGGTTTTGAGAGTCAGAAAATCAACAGATGAATAAACACCATTTATGGTAGCCTTCATTGGTAGAAAATGTAAAATATTGATGATGAGGCCATTTTCAGAAATAGCAGATGTTCTTATCTGAACAATTTACTGTATTTTTAATTTCATCATCATGATCTATCACCGTCTGTTGTAATTATTAATTACCACAATACATCATTGCAAGATATAATTTGTCAGACTTAAGGTGTCTCAGAAGGGCACACATACACAAAAAATTCACAAATTAAAAACATTTGACTTTGATGCTGAGGAAAATAGTACAATCTTATAGAGGAAAGATCAATAAAAGACAGAAAACAGAACATAAAGGTTCTTGTTTGACACTATACAGATTTGGCAGGCACATCACACACAAAAATGTGTGGAAGAAACAAGGAAAGCTTGTTAATGAGGACTTGTAAAGATTTTCAGATTTTACAATGCAGTATGCCACGAGCAATGCTGATAATCTGCCAAACACTCCTGATAATATATCATTCAAATAATTCCTCAGGCTCAACACCAAAGAAATTCAGACAAAATCAGACATCTCTGAGACTAAATATATATATATATATATATATACAAACACACACAAGCTGTTAATCACCAAGGGCACATTTAATTGATCAAAAGTGACAGTAAAAACATTTATAATGTCTTTCTATTTCTATTAAACAAATCCTGTTTTAAAAAACATAAAAGAATCCTGAAAAAATGCATGGCTGCTAAAAATTCAGCTTTACCATCACAGGTATAATTACAACTATAATCCATTTTATTTGATGCATTTTATATGACGTATAGAAAACTGACTTTCAACGTGACTTTTCTATATTCTTCATGAGTAAAGGATATGAAAAGCCCTTGCCCCAGGCTTGCATTAGGAATCATTTTGAGGAAGCCCAATGTACCTTTCCAGCTGTTGAGAAGGAGAACGATACTTCCCTTATTCCACTGATAGCACCTATTGTATAACATCAGACACTTGCGCTTCAAAGTATACTTCACAATTTCAAGGTGTCTGAGCTACCAGGTGTATTACGGAAGGACGTGTCTGAAAACTTCAAACCCTGTACATGCGTCAACACTATAACAAATGAAAAAACTTATCCTGTTATTTCCAAATTAAAACACAATCCACTAATGAAAGCAAGTCTGTAACAAACAGAACATGACAATCAAGATCAAAAGACGAGGAAGTGCAACACTTCGGCAATCTTGAGGAAAACAACAGAGAGGAACTGAGCAACTGTCTGCCGGATTCACAACAACATTCAACCTGGGCTCCCAGTCACTTGTTAAAAGCCTTAGTTGCTACAGTGGATCGGAAATGTTCTGCCCTCCACAAAGTCTTCTGTATGTGCATACTCTTTGCAAAACCTTTGCTTTTTGCGTTGTGAGTGGGAGTTTTGATAAAAACATACCCTTGTGTAGCCAACTTGCTTCAGAAATTAATTGAAATCTTAGCACAAAAGTATTGCACTTACCTGAAGCTCCTTCAATTTCTCAAAGTCCTCAAGTCTCCAGCAGAGATGACTAAGGGTGCCAAATAACGCTGTCAAACAGGTAACCAGTAACCACCTTCTAATTTGTTGGTGTATTTCTGTACCACAAACAGAATTGCTGTTTTCGAACGAGATCCCACACACATTCCACCCATCTGCCATCGGTCCAACAAACATACCATATAATCCTGTCGCACCACTGGATGAGTCAATATTGCTCTTACGAGGTGGATGGGATGCTTAAAACAAACAGATTCATGTTCTGATAGCACTACAGAACCACACTTTTTGGCTCAACAAAAAGTAGTGCAACAGTTTGTTTAAATTCTTCTATCTAAATTATATTTAATCAACATAAAAAAAATTATAATAAGTTGACTGATCAAAAAAAGTTTACTTTTTTAAAAAACTAATTGAGTTGTGGTTCTGTAAACAATTAATCTGATCTATTTTAGCTAAAATGTATCTTAACTAAGTGTATCTTAAAGGAACACAAAAAATAGGCTCATTTTACAACTCCCCAAGAGTTAAACAGTTGAGTTTTACAGTTTTTGAATCCATTCAGCCGATCTCCGGGTCTGGCGGTAGCACTTTTAGCTTAGCTTAGCATATATATGGCTAGGATATTACGCAGCGCCTGAAAGTAGTTCCCAGCTAGGTAACTAGTTATGATATAGCTGGGGACTACTTTTGGGCGCTGCATAATATCATTGCGCCTGCTGCACCCATAGTATGGCAGGAAAGTTCTTTGATTATTACGCCGGAATGAGAGTATAGTTCCTAGCCATATCGGCCTAGAAAATCACAACTTTTAATTTTCCGTCGGTCTTAGTACACGATGTAACTACAGATGATTCAAGCTTTAAATAAGAAAATTATCTAAACTCTTTGGTAATTTTTGAGCGAGATGCTAATGGTCTAATCTGATTCAATGATCTATGCTAAACTAAGCTAAAAGTGCTACCGCCAGACCCAGAGATCGGCTGAATGGATTAAAAAAATGGTAAAACTCAACTGTTTAACTCTAGGGGAGTTGTAAAATGAGCCTATTTTTTTTAAAAAGTGGAGTGTTCCTTAACATAGTTATTTGAACAAGTAGTACTGGATTTGGATATGGAGTCAAATTAGTGTTAGTCTCATGTGCCCACACCTCCAGACTGATGGCAGAAGGTCTGTGAACCTTGGCTGCTTTGAATGGCCAAGGACCGCCCCATAGGCCACATGATTGTCAGGTAAAGCAACCAATTATGTTTTGTTTTCTGCCGTGTCATGTTTCGGAGCATGGTAATCTCCCCACAATAACTCTTTTACAGGTTTTAAAGAGTCTACGGCATGCTGGGAACTAGAAAACCACTACCATCAGTACAATTTCATTGTTCCAACTTTTTTAATAAAAAAATATGGAAATTTGAGTTAGAATATTAAGCTAATGTAATGATTAACATTAATGCCAACAGAACTCATCAAAACAATGTTTGCAATGTTTAATTAAATCAGTTTAATTAGATTTAATTAAATCAATAAACTACGATTTTTAAAATTTTTAACCAGTTGTGGTTCTTTGGGGAATAAACATACAAATTGTTTAATAACAGTCTTTGTATGCTGAACTGCAACAGGAGAAAGTATTAAAGGTATGACAACAGAAAATGAAATGGCATTTCTTACAGTTGAAGGCCATAATGGAGACATTAAGGCTAACATAAGATAGACAGAAATTACTGCTGTGTTCACAGTTTATCACAAAGCTTGTGTAATGTGACTGTATACTCTGAGTTACAAACCTTAATAAAGGGGGGAAGATCATCCATTATACACAAGAGTACTACATTTGGACATGTGAAAGACAATATAATCATTAATCTGAAAAAAAAAGTATGTAATAAACAGAGAGCAGGTGTTTTATCCTGCATCTGTCACTGTCAGCAACACACATTGAAAATGACAAATTACTTCAGGTACTGGCAGGGATACTGACGCAAACATCAATGTTTCTCCCACCAAGCTTTTGTTTTCCTAAAAAAATAAACCCACATTCAAAAACATCTTTATAGTTTTTGCCCTCCTGTAGCTCAAATGTACAGCATGATACTAGCAACACCAAGGTGACAGGATTGATTCCTAGGGCACTGATAAAATGTATGATAATTTACAGATTTCAATACAAAGCAGAGACTACTTAAAAATGTGTTATTATCTTACTTGTCCTTCATCTTAAATCTTCTGCTTATAAAAATAACACAAAAATTGTGTTATATTAGGCTTATTTTACATATAAATAATATGCAACATAATACAAGAGATATAAGAGCAGTGACAGCATGTTGGCACGAACAATGGTGAAATATGAAATATTTGAGGTCATTTGACCGCCAGGACGGACCAATAAGAGTCAAGCTTTCCACAGAGCTGTGTAATAAATGAAAATCATATTACCACATTCTGGAAACTCCAGTCCTCAAGGGACTCTCGCTGAAAAGACGTTAGTCACAGGCAGAGCAATGTAAAGGTTGAGAAAACACGCTTTCAAGCTTTCTAGGACAAACACTGCATATATCCACAGATAAATTGCTGCTTTCACTATCTCTCGACTCCCAGAAGATTAGCAAATGCACTGATGTGATCCACCAAGACACAGGGGTGTAGGCAGGTGCTCTGTCCTTCTGTAGCCGACACAATTCCTCTCGCTGTAGACATCTTCCTGACAACACTACTTACAGGGATTTCTGTGCCATACCGAAAAAAGCAATCATCCCTGTCCAGACTTTATTGTCAGAGGGGATGAAAAGCTCTTCCCAACATCTGACCGTTATCTCAAAACAATGTTAAACAAGGTCATCTTCTATCTCGTAAGATGGATGTGGTTATTATTAAATATCTTTGCAGGCTAATGCAGGACGCCTGTCTGCACAGAGTGGCTTTAAAGTTTAATGCATGAGGTGTTCAGACACAAAGAGGCAAAAAGATAAAAGTAAACCAAGAATATTTTGGGAAGATGAATCACCTTCATCTGGTATTTGACACAAGATTACTCGTGGAATATTTACAACAAAACTCAACTGTTTTTTAGTTGCTAGGCAGTCTCTTGTCAGTCCATGCTCTCCCCATCTGCCTGTGCTGCTTCGGTACGGCACGCGCAATATTTCTGTTCACTAACATAAGTGGGAAATGAAGCACACTCTAAATCCTTTTTAATTGGCTCTCTGATTCCACAGAGTCCTGATAACGATGGGTCAACAGGCACATGGAAGTTTTTTCCCCCAGCTGAGAAGCGGGCTTCTGCAGAGACGTGGTTGTTTAAGGTTAGACTTCTTTTCTTTGCCTTCTTTTAGCCATTAAAATTTCTTTCTTTTCTGTTTTCAATTCTCACCCATGCACCACCATAACAATAAATGGCAGGAGGGCCAGTGTCAAACGGAGGCTTATCAGCCTAAAACACATGTGCTTTCTTTATCAACTTTTCTGCTATGCTCAAATTGGAAAGCCCTTATTTTTTGTGTTCATAGTATGTGTAGTTTTATTTTTCAGCACCCTGCCCAATGAATATTTAATTAAGGAGCAAGTGGCCCTTGTTCTAACTGATTTGTATGTGTTTGCTGTTCTGTCGGTCTAGCCAGACTATTCTACACTGCTGTTACTTCAGTGGAGAATAGTGAAATTAATTTACAAATAAAGAAAAGAAAAGAAAAGAAAAGAAAAGAAAAGAAAAGAAAAGAAAAGAAAAGAAAAGAAAAGAAAAGAAAAGAAAAGAAAGGCACACCAATTAAGTTTTATTTTTGGAATAGTTTAAAGTCTTGCAGCAACACACAAGCTGTGATAAGCAATTTCTTTATTAATTACAGGCACTTTAATCTGGACTCTAGTGAAATGAGACTGTTATGGAGGAAGAATGAAAAATAGGTGTGGGCCAAAACATTTTGGTTCTTTAAATTACCAGACAGTTTAAAGATGTGTTCAGTATTCTGAAGCACATAAAATGCCATTTAAAGTGAACAAACTTACAAGCCAAACATTCACATCAGCATGGTATGAACTATCGCCTTATTTACCTTTGAATTTAAGTTGTTTGAAAAAACAAGGCATGAATTCCTATTTTCTTGTTGTCAGGACACCACTGTGTCACAATGACAAAGTGATGAACAAAGTATGAACAAAGTCACACTTGATGGATATATCGTGACCAATCATGAGATTCTGGGAATTTCTTTTTCCAGTCACACTGAGGTGAAATTTTCATGACATACTTCATTTCTGAATTCAAATGGGAAGAGGGACAGGAGGGGAGGTTTCAGGCCTTCATTGTGGCACTCATATTTCCCACACAACAGCTCACGCTGCTTTCAAACACTTCCATATCACTGCTTATGGATCCTAAATTATTCTAATCACACCACACACCATATCCATACTAATAATAAAGAATTACTTACGTAAGACCATCTAAAGTGTGCACACCTACACACATACATACACCCTGCCGTTCAAAAATGTGGGGTCGGTAAGGTCTTTTATTCCTCAAGGACACATTAAATTCATCAAAAGTGACAGTAAAGACATTTCATCTTTTTTTAAAAAACAACAATTTCTTATAAATGCTGTTCTCTTTGTTCAACAACAATAAGCAGCACAGCCATTTTCAACATTCATAATAAATGTTTGAGCACTAAATCAGCATATTAGAATGATTTCTGAAGGATCATGTGACAGATGATTTGGACAGATGATCCAAGACTGGATGACTTGGTGTAAAATCCAAAACGTATACCCACACTTATATCTGTATATTGACTAACTATAGAATGAAGAAACATACAGTATAGTCAACAAACAAATACACCAGATGCAAAAGCATAATGCATTTTTGAACATATAAAAAGAAATGAATCCTTAAACAAAACATAAAACTGATTAGTACAAATTGCCCTGATGCCACTTTTGTTGCATGACGTCATATTACGAGGCATTCAGTAGTTATGACATTATAACGACTTTGCCATCTTATTCTGTTTAAGAGGCACATCACTCACTATTTTAGAAAGGTTTATGTTGCTTTTTAGCCCTTATCAGGTGGTCTGTTTATGGTTATGCTTTTAATAATATAAAAGAAAGAATGAAAGCAATAACTCTAAGACCAAACAATGTCTAAAATAAGCTAGAACAGTCATAAAATTGTGAGATGTTTCCATCAATACAACTGATTTTATAGGAAAAGCTCAGAATTTATTCTGGCCTTCCCCATTTGCCGCATTAAATAAGTTCTGTAATATCTACTGATGGTTTTGTAATAGCTTGTTTGTAGTTTACTGAAACTAATGTCTTCTGTTACTACCAAAGTCCTGCTTCACTTCACTAACTGAGCAATTAAAACGGTTATCTGAAGCCATATCAACATATCGGCCTGCTGACCAAGTGCCTTTTGCTTCATTAACAGAAGAATAAAGAGAATGACTATCAATCTTGTCTGTTTATGTTTATTTTTAAAGGTGCAGTTGGTAATATTTGCTTTATTCATTGATTTGTATTTGTCCCAGTGGTCTTGAGCTTTATACTGACACATATCATGCATTCATTTAGCTTGTTAAAGGAATAGTTCACCCAAAAATGAAAATTTGCTGTCCAAGGTGAGTTTGTTTCTTAATAGGAACAGATTTAGAGAATCTTAACATTAAATCACTTGATCCTCTGCAGTGAATGGGAGCCGTCAGAATGAGAGTTCAAACAGTCAATAAAAACATCACAATAATTGATGACTCCAGTCCATCAATTAACACCTTGAAGTGAAAGGCAGGATGTTTTTCATAAACAAATCCATCAAGACAGTTTTGATTAATAGTATTGGTGTAAATGGAGTTTTCATCTCATGTCTTGTCAAAAAACTATTAATGTCTTTTATTTATAAAAATCACTAAGTGCACTATTAAATGTATATGCATGGCTTCAGTGTTAAAATTTTGACTATGCACTTAACACACTGCTTTTCCTTCTCTTAAATCAAGCGTGACAGTCCAGTGATGTGAAAATAATTTTCTCTTAAGTATTAACAACGCAAACTGTTGTGCTGCTAATGGAGAGGAATGAGCTTTCTTGCCATAATTTAAATCGTAATAAACAGAATTACACATTTTAATTATTCAATGGCATGTCATCTAATTATGAAACTGATTTTAAAGAATCTACATGAATGGCCTGAAGAAATTATGATTGCAGACTTTTGAGGTTGCTGTGTCCGTGAGAAAATAATAAAACATTCAATCACAGGGGCGATGAAGGAGATGAGTGCTTTTGTACATATCACTGAACAATATAGAGCCACTGTAAAATGAAGAAAACAAACCCCAGTGTTTATTACAACAAAAATAATAAATCAAAGAAAACAAAATTAATGGCATGGCAAAATTAACATATGAATAAGACAACTTCTGTGTGTATGTGTTTCTCCAGGTCAAACAAAATTAGTTTACATGAAATGTTTTAAATACACAATAATGCACTTATGTTTCACAACGTGCCCTAATGACAAACAATGAGACTGATCCATTTTATTTTAGCAGCTGGGATTAAGATTTCCTACATTTCCCACAGTGACCCCATGGGACTCAACTCAGTAACATTAGCGAAGCAAACAAACACTGACAAGACATCAGCAGTAAACCGAAAGAACGTCAACAGAAACAAAACATTTCTGAAAAACATTTTGCATTTCAACAATAAATGCTTACCATACAGCTGAATTGTCTGACAACAATTCACCACAAAAGTGTTATGCAAGCATGTGCTTTCTGGTTGACATGTCTAGACAATTTTCTGTATAAACAAACACAAAACAAACAAACAAATGGCCACCAGGCGCAGTTCCAGCTCTAAGGTGTAAAGTAGGCCAAGGTAGGTCAAGGTGACTACATGATAGCTAACTAGTGAAAAACATGGTTTAATTACATGTATAATGTTTTAATAGCATGAAAAATATATGTATAGCTAGGTTTTTCATATGCAACAATATCTACTGTTGTGCAGAATTACAGTAGTTTTAAACAGCAAAAACCTGCATATATCTGTGAAATAATAACTTAAAAAAGCAAATATTTACCAGATAATGTAATGCCAATTATTTGATTATTACATTATTTGACATTATGTGTCTGTGTATATGTAAATTACGTATTGCATATAATGTTTATTATATGTATACATTATTTTCTGAAATGCAACAAGAATTTTCTTTTTGCTTTACTAATTACATTCAATTCTGTGTCGTAGGGCCACTACCAAACTCCCTTAACCTTTGATTTGGTCCATTTAGCTTCACAACTGTTGATACCAATAGAGGTCTGAGGGAAAGTGTCCAGAACAGCTTACAATAGCAACAGTGCACTTTAAACATGCCTCTCCTCATTATCTCCTGCCATTATCTCTCATCAGTGTGTCAACAAGAAGGATAAGCAGCTGTTTGTCTCTTTCACAGGTGTTTGATCTCTCTGCATACATATGCTTATTCTTTCCCAATCTCTCCATGAGAGCTATGCCCAACAACTGTTAAGCAAGTTGGCACCTGCCAGATTGGTAGGATGCTGATTGCTCAGAGACTTTTTTGTCCTGCTTTGGCCTTCAAACACATTTCAACATTAACAACAAATATATAGATCCGACTTAACCCTTTAAGCCCTGAATCTGAAACATTTTCTTTCTCATGTCCATTGTAGAGAATGTAAAAGTCAATAAAAATGCAATTCCCTGTGTGAAATTGGTTTATGGCTCCATGAAGTTTGGACATTGCAAAGTCATGGCTACCGGTGGGCAAATTACACTATATTTTGCATTTAAAATGCTGTGTTAGAAGGGCACAGCTTCAATATCCTCAAAGTGAGAAATCCCTTCAATATTGGTCACACTCTTGCACTTTTTATTCATCGCTTAGAAAATGTAACTGTACATTATCATAGCACACTTGAGCTGTAAGGTGAAATAACCAAGATTTTGTATACAATATATGTCTGTATTTACTTTACAGCTAGCTTAAAGATTGTTTAACCATAACCAAAGTCAAACTCGAAAGAAAATTCCAGATATTCATTAGACCAGCTAAACAATCAATAGCAATAACAATGGGGCTCGTCGAAAACACAATTATGTTTAACTACGTTATTTGTTCTCCATTTTGCGTTATGCTTCCCAATCACATTTGTGCTGATGCCATTACTGAATATGCCTCTGTAGAGAATGTAGTTATTTCATTCAGTGTTGAATTAGCTCATTCCAGTCCTCGGAGCTCTGGAGGGTCTAGATCTATTAACAGTCATATCACCATGTTAAGACACCGAAACTCATCATTAATGCTGATAAAAACACATCAGTCTCAATTAAGCCACCTTTTATTGTGTTTTAACCTTCTCGTCTCCTTGAGGGCTAAATGGAGTCCAATGAGCACCAGAAAAATCAAGCAAAATGTAAAATCTCATATTTGCATTGCGGCTCTCCCAACAATGGTGGTCTGCAGCAATAGCAAGTGTGGCTAAAGCCCCGAACCCTTTCTGTTAATGCTTTAATTACAGCTGTGTGATGAAGTGCAGTTTGGGGGCTAAAATTTGCAGCTCATCGTTTTGAAACTGCTTTGAAATCCCACGACTGGGATCTGTATCAATTTGGCTCTGTAGATGTCTCTCAAACAAAGAGGACTCCCTGAAGCCTGGAGCTCATGAGTCATTAGCACAATTAATGACACTATCAATATGACCATTTGATGTCACCAACAGCAGCAGGGGAATTACAATTTGGAAAAAAAACACAAAAAAAATGTCTCAAACTGCAGCACTGGTGGTGGTTGAGGAGAGACCCCCCCACATGATTGTAAAGCGCTTTGGGTGTACAGCAATACACAATAAAGCGCTATATAAATGCATCATTCATTCATTCATTCACCATGAGCTACTACTATGTACTGCTATTACTACTTCTACACAGTACTACTGATATGTACAACTATGTAATATCATGCTTGGTGATTAGATCGAGCTAGTCTACTAAACAAGGAGAGAAAAACAAAAGAGGATTATCTAAAACAGGGGTGGCAAACTCAAGATTGGACATTTTTGTAAAATTACAATTTATTGGTTTACACTGGACCAAATGTCAGCTTATGTCAATTTTTATATTCCAAAAACTTTGGTATCCACCTTTTTCTTCAATGCGTAAGTAAGACTTTGAGCGAAACCAGTGTGATCATAATTAAGTGTAAGGTCTATTTTGGGTTTTGTTTCTTCATGTTTTCATTCTCTTTTATTTTGAAGTTTGGTCATGGTTCCTGTTTGTGTCATGCTTCCCTTACCCTCATGTATTCCTGCTATTGGTTCTCTTAGTCATTGTCATGTTCTGATTGGTTCTCTTGTTCATTGTGTCATGTCTTCATTGGTTGTTCTTGTCATGTGACCTGCTTAGTTTCGTATAAGTTTGCTTGTTAGTGCATTTGGTTTTTGTCGTGTATTGTCGTTGTAACCTGCTGTCGGTGAGTTTAGTTTGTTCATGCTACGTCTGTCTCATGCCACGTCAAGCCTGTTGTCAAGTCAAGTCTGTGTTAAGTCAAGTCTGTTTGGATCATGTTTGGATTATGGAAACCACTTTGTAAATAAACTGCACTTGGGTTCATACTACACTCGCCTTCAGTGGACTCCCTCGTTACATTAAGATTATAGGGTACAACGGGGCTAAAGGCCCCCCTTAAGAAAAAAATTGTTATTCACTGCACCTAAAATGTATAATTACAG
Organism: Barbus barbus; assembly: GCF_936440315.1. Lineage (NCBI taxonomy): Eukaryota > Metazoa > Chordata > Actinopteri > Cypriniformes > Cyprinidae > Barbus > Barbus barbus. The sequence goes on from NC_136733.1 coordinate 24,008,104, forward strand.
AAAAATATATATACGTTGTATTGAACATTAATGGAACAACAGATTTCGTGTGAAAATAAATCATTCAATTTACAATATCAAGCAGCAAAACTGTTTTGTACAGCTAAAAATAGCTGGATGCGGATGAGACCGGAAGCTAGACCCATAGAATTTAGACCCACGCCCATTTTTACGGCAAGAAAAAGGTGGATAGAAATTTAAAATGAATATGCACAATACTCTTCTGAATTAAAGTCCAGGGCCAATTGAATAAACATAGCCACTATATTAAGACTTTGTCTTAAAAACAAGTTTAACCAACTAGGATTTAGCTGAGAGGTAATATAACAATCTGTTTTTATGTAACTAACTTTAAATAGTCATGACTAAAAGAAAAAAGAAATAAATTAGATGACTACCCTGTAAGACTTCAAACAACCAGCCACAGAACTTGGCATAAAACAAAAGGGAGCGCATGGAAATTACTAAATCTAATTTATCAGAGTATGAATGAATATTTACAGTGGAAATAAGTGAATGGGAATGTTTTCAGCATAATTTAATATTCCCCCTCAAATCATCCTTCAGTCCAAGTTTGACTCCTCTACTAGTCATGTGTTTGACTGGCCTGATCTAAAAGATCAACTGAACATCCACAACATGTCTTTTTTAGCAGATATAGACCACAACAACATTTCTACAAAATAGCAACACACTATGGAACAGTGCTCACTGTCTAACTTCTGTCTGTTTCTGTTTGTTTTGTTCTGAATATGATTCACTTGGATGACGAGAGAAGAACGACCATACATCAAAGCCATTACGAGAATAATATTCTGTGTCTACTGAAACAAATCCATTGCCCAATTTCACATGACTATAATAAAAAGTAAAAAATTTTAATCTTTTTTAAGACATCTACTGGTACAGTAATACAGTAATTTCATAATCGCTTAGGTTACACCATAAGAGTAGTTGAGTTCATCAGACGACCGTATAAAATCAGAATTTTAATAATAATTTTAATATTTTTTTTTTTGACTGTCTTATCAATAAACACAAGTTTGAGCTGAGAGGAAATTAATTCCACATACACAGCAACTCCAGATGTTTCTTGTTGAACTTATAAACAATTTGTTCTCTTCATTAAGAATATCAAGAGAACTGAATGCTGTAGAGAAACGGCAAAGGAAGGACATGAAGGGTCATTCCGACTTGGGAGATGGAAGAGAGATGGCAGCCAGCCAGTATTTGCTGTTCAGAGAAATTGATCAAGGAAAGGAGAGCTAGGTTCAGAATAATTGAATTAAGGCTGAAAGAAGCGCTGACCAAAACCTTCAGACACAGGTGATACTACAAGGTCATGTGATGCAGGGTATGGAACATCACAACTGGTGAAAAATAGCATAGAGGAGAAATGAATGACAGAGTTAGATGATGTCTAATAGTTACCTTGATTGCAGAGCTCTTGGGTCACTGGATTAGCTACATTATATAATAACCGGTACTAATGATGGGTGAACACAGGTATAGTGGGATACTTAATCATAATCATTCATCATTATGTGTACATTCTTCCATTACTTTAAATCTGCATTAACTTCATCCGAAATTAGTGTGCATTGACATTGATGTGTCCATTTGGATCATGTTATAAGAACAAAGCCAGTGGCAAAATATTGTTTCACTTTACCTTCACTGTGACTGCTAAAAAGTGTATATTCATCTGCATGGAAGAATTTAATCAACAACAAATATGAAAAATCACCTAGGAGCAAAAACTCTGTTAATGCAGAAAAAAACCCATGGACTGCTGTAGGCTAGTAGTACAAATCTTTGATACTTATTATGTTGATATTTCATGAAAAGGAAAGGAAGAAAAGGACTGAATGCATTAAAAAAGAATGAGAAAATGTGAAATTACTTGCAAATCTATTCCTAATAACTTTGTAATAACAATTCCTATTAAACAAATTGAATTGAACTGAAATCTGCAACAACAACAAAAAAACTCTGCAAAGATTGTGGGTAACACTTTAGAATACTGTTTCTTACTTACTGCATAACTAATAAGGAATTACTGAAGAACTAACAGGTAATGATTCATTAACACTTAGCGCACTACTGTTAACTACTAAGGAAGATGTGTTAACTAATCAGTATGTAATACAATTTTATGATTGTGTTAAGTAACAGTTAGCTAAACAATAACTAATGTATTCTGTCACACCTCCTGAAGAACTACTATTAATTATCTACTAGTTAAGGTTCAAGAAAAAGAATTATGAAGTAACTACTAATGAACAGTCATACACAATTACATTGAGTTGTGACCCTTTCATATAAATGTTATTAGCAGTAGTAGCAGTATGAAAATGCAATATTAATAAATGCAATAAATTTTACAGAGGTTTTGCCTGTATAGTGAATTGTTTTGAGTTTGTTTTGTAAGAAATCAGCATCCGATAGGAACCCCACCACCTCTCCAGTGCCATGCGATAACTTACCTTAGTTTTTATATTTTATATAAAGTACTGTATGTGTGCCTCCTCAGCATATACCATATTACTATTAATTCAATTTCTGTATGTAAGGCAAGGACTGAGGGAGAGTGAAAATACAGGTAACCCATTAGTAATTAATAAAGGATTATTAGATAATTCTTCAAGAATTACTTAGAACCTGAAACAGTATTCTAAAGTGAAAACATAGGGAGCCCATTAGTAATTAATAAATAATTATCAAATAATTATGCAGGACTTATTTTGAACCTGCAACAGTAGGCCTATTCTAAACTGAAAATATAGCGAAACCTTTAATTAATAAGGAATTAATTACTTATACGGGAGCTGGGCTCAGGGAAACTGCCGTTAACTAGGCATTAACACAACACAAAAACTAAGACTAAAAAACAAATATGACCCAACAGCTTCATCCCAGTGTTTCAGAAAATAAATTAATAAATTAATTGATTAATTAACAAACCACCATTTTACAGAGTGTACTGTATCTGTAGTAAGTTGGATAGTTATGGCAAGACAGTTGAGTTGCGGTTCCTTTCCGAAGCAGATTTCCTACAGAACAAGGAAATTATTTACCATACAGGCAAAAACATAAGGGGTGAGAACCAGAAAGGCTTAAGTGACATTTCACTAACTTTACAGGAGGGCCAAAACAAAAACTTACCATAGGTTGATCTGACTTTGTGCACTGATTTCAATCGTTTATAATAAAAATTTGTATACTCATGGATGACAGTATACTTTTGCCAGTATATATATATATATATATATATATATATATATATATATATTAAATATATCCATTTCACCCAAAATGTCACTTACGCCCTTCTGGTTCTCACCCCTCGTTATGTACAATTATAGTAATGAGTCCTTTTGGGTGTGCAGCAAACAAAATGCATATTTCATTCCCGTTATAGGCTAATAATAGTAGTAGTGGATTGTAACAAAGTTGGTACTATAGTGTCCTTTTACTCAAGTAATTTTAAAAATTAATAGGCCTACTTATAATTTTACTGGAGTAATATTTTATTGGGTATCTGTACTTTTACTCAAGTACTTGATTTGTGGGCCACAACCTGATTATTATAGTGACTATTTGTGTATAATCGTTCAGTAGTAGTTATTTCATAGTTATTTTTCTTGAACCTTAACTAGTAGATAATTAATAGTAGTTCCTCAGTAGGTATGACAGAATACATTAGTTATTGTTTAGCTAACTGTTACTTAACACAATCATAAAATTGTATTACATACTGATTAGTTAACACATCTTCCTTAGTAGTTAACAGTAGTGCGCTAAGTGTTAATGAATCATTACCTGTTAGTTCTTCAATAATTCCTTATTAGTTATGCAGTAAGTAAGAAACAGTATTCTAAAGTGTTACCAAATTGTGATATTTTTAATCTATTGTAATGTTTTAATCTTTTGACGGCCCAAATTAATTGAGCAAAAGGGATTTTGTTCCTTCTTTATGAATGCGGCAAATAGTCTGAAGTGACAAAACTGACTCTCAGCCTTGAATGTGACAGAACGGCACTGCAATAAGTCCTTGCTAGACAGGTTTTTCCTTTTTCCGCTCCTTACGCACACAGATAATGCTCTCTGCAGGTACACCGTCTCATCATGGCCAATTGTTTCCCCCTGTGAGTGCTTTATCTAAGCTGGTCTGAGACTGTTCAGCCTCATTGAACATCAATGGTTCTCCTCTTCATCCCCTCTTACCGAGCCATCAGCGCCAACATCCCTTGGCATCAAGGCTGTAACAAAGGCGGGGATTCTGCTGCACCGCAGGACGTAGAGGAAAAACGGGGGAACAGACAAGCAGAGAAACCTCACACAAAATGAGAGAACTAGGTAGATTTGATAGAAGCAAAGTGGGAGATTTTTGCCAACTCTTGTGAGGACGGAAATTCAATTTTGACCTTGTAAACTGGAGGTGGTTTTTAATAGAAAAGTCATTTAAGTTGTGAGTGATTTTAATGCTCTAAAATTGAGATCCAATCAGATATTCTGGGAAAATCAGGTCATATGAGTGTACTATAAACAACAGCTGTGTAATTTGAAAGAACATACAGATTTAAGCAGAATCAAAGCAAATCTATCTCAAAGCGAGTCTTTTAAAGTGAGCGTGCAACTTCCCGATGCTGCAATAATACGGTCCATGTGACTGAATTGAGTCCCCCGTCTATTACACACTTTGCGAGCAGCCCAATTGCCATATTTATCATGAGGACTCAAGACACGGAAAAGTACGGAATTCATCAACACTTCATTGTAACATCAGGCAGAATAAAAGGCGGAGGCTCCAATCCATGACAGGGTCCTCATCTGAGCCCACCAAGGTTCCAATTTGTCACAGAGATTCATAACAAAGCCTGTCTCTCTCTGTACACACTTTAATTTCCCAACTCCACGAGGGCCATGAGAACACCTGCTTTTGTAAAAACCCTTCCAGCAGTGAAGTCAGAATGCATTACAGGTAGCTTTAATATGCTCAAATGCAATTCATCCCAATGCTGAAACCAAACAATGACTAGGAGCCATATGCCTGTAACATTTGTAATGATAAATCCCAATGAAGAATTAATGAAGCCCGGATCAAATCTGCAAGCAGTTGCCCTCTCATTTGTGCTGGACTAAAATATTTCCACTGGAGTCTGCTGGGATTGTAGCAACCTACAGCCCTACAGGCCATCAATGAATCAGAGAATGTATTGGCATCCAGTAACGTGCCCCCAAACACTGGCTGGAAAATATGGAACCAGGTGGGCCTATTCATAGTGTGATTTTATATTACCAGCGGAAATCCTATGGTAAATGATATGTCAGAACCCAAAACATTGATTATACTGTATTATGGGTTCATTATAATATGGATTACTGCCTTAAATTCTACATGTTACAGATCAACAGATGATGGTAAAACATTATACACACAGTGGACCCAAAGAAATGTACTTGTAAGTTTTGATGAATAAACGTCATTCATTATATCATATCAAATCAAGTCACATTTACGGTGAACTACTGTAAGTTTGAGGTTGGTTATTATTTACTGTATTTTTGTTTTTAAAAATAATTCTCTAATTTTCAGGGCTACATTTATTTAGTCAAAAATATAGTAAAAAATAGTAACATTGCAAAAAATAAAAAGAATGTCAATTTATTCAGGCAAAGCTGAATTTTTCAGTCACACGATCCTTTATAAATTAATCTAATATGCTGATATGGTGCTCAATAAACATTTCTTATGTTGAAAACAGTTTTGCCTGATTGCTGATCAACAGTATTAACTTGCTAAAAAATGTGGTCGCACTTTATTTATTTATTTATTAAGGTTCAATTGTCACCATTAACAAACCATTAACTATGACTTTTGCCTCAATAAATTAATAAATTAATAAATTTGCCACTTATTAATAGTTAGTGAGATAGTTGTTAAGTTTAGGTACTGGGTAGGATTAGGGATGTAGAATACTGTCATGCAGAATATGTGCTTTAAAAAAAATAGTAATAAACAACCAATATATTAATAATAGGCATGCTAATAAGCATAAAGTGTTACCAAAAATACTGACCTAAAATATTTGGCCAATAATATATTTCAAGGAAATATAACGTGATAATATGTTTTGACTTTTTTAACAAAACATTCATAAATATTACTATAATAAAATAATAATGAATATTATATTTTGGATCAAAGCATTAAGCAATGGATATGCTTTTAAAAACTAATACAAAATGTATATTCTGGTTGGTAAATTTTGTGGAACACATTCAGTATGGTATATCTGTGTAAACTAGAGGAGAACTTCACGCATTCACTAAAATTACTTTGAAAAAAAAGAATAAGAAAATAGAAGTAAAGAAAAGAAGAAGAAGAAAAAAATCTCATAAGTTGTTTGCAGAAATTTTTTAAGATTCACAAGTGTCCATATAGTTTTTGGGGCCATATACAGAGCTTAAGGCTTTGCAAAGCCCTAGACAACAGAATCAGAAAGAAATAGAGAATACAGAGTGACTGTTGTGGATGAAGGAATGATCAGATTGATTATGAAACTATGATTAATCCAATACAAATTTAAATTTAAAACAATTTCTTACCTTTAACCTGAATGCCAATACGAAAGTAGACATCTGAGCTACTGAGGTAACGCTCCACCAAAATATAGTACCACTGCTCCCAGGATGGCAGCGGGACCTCCAGCTCACAGGGAACATTCTCTCTGCAGTCCATAGCGCTGGAATTATGCACCGGCGGGGCCCTTGAGCGGATCTTCAGCAGAACCGGACAGCTCTCCCCACTTCTGTTCTTTGTATTGCAGTCCACAAGCTGTACCTTCACCCGAGAGATGTAGTTTGGGATGAACACTCTGCCAGGTACAAGGGAAAGAAATTTAGAGGACATCTGCTTGAAAGCCACACTGACTGTAGACATTGTCTCAAGAGACATAACAATACTAGTATGCTTATCGAAATGCCAAGGAAGCATTTAAACGGGAATGTGTTTTTGTACTCTCAGGAGAACTTTAAACATCAGCCCATTATAACAAACTTTTTGAAAATGCATAAAGCAATTAAGTGATATCTCTCCGTCTTAATTTTCTACATCAATAACAACTAATCAGGAAACAAATGCAAATCACCGTTTTCAATTTGAACTGAGATTGAGAACAACTGTGAAGTTAGAATAAATAATTAATATCAAAATTTTTGGCCATGACACAATTGGCTTTGTCTTTTGGTTTTTGATAATTAACAATATGAGCAGCACACCAAATGCTCAATCAAACAGAACACAAGTTGTTTACAGATCTGCTGGATCGCTTCGGGAAAAATAGTGTTTTGGAACGTGAACTCGGTCTTTTGAATTTGCCTTGAAATAAAAAAATAAAAAAATAAAACAAAAACATTTATTTCATGGTTAATTCATCTCTTCTTCCAATTTTACGCACTACTGTTTTGTATTTCACAACTGATTAAATAGTATTTCCCATTATGAATATTACACATTCTTATTTAATTGACAAACTAAATAACAAGAGCTATGCATAATAACTATATTTAACATAGTCCACTAGATTTTATTACATATAAGATTATTCCTATTTCTTCCTACACATTCATGTGGCAGATATCCTATATATGCTATAAAATAGTGTATATTAATATCCAGACATCCATTAAACAGTAGCTGCCTAAGTGTCACAGCATATGATACATTGACACTCTCAAATGTTCGCTAAAAACCTGCTTTTAATGATCCAAAAATCCCATCTTTATAATGTCCAGCGCTCAAGGTCTTTTCTGTGTACCCTGTTGTTTATGAATGCATTTCATCACCTCTCCCTCCTCCATTTTCCTCTTTTTCATTAAGAAAGACTTTATTTGCTAATTGAGAGGAGAGCTTTAATATCTGAACCTAATGAGAGTAGAAGCCTGAAATGGAGGGAAGCTGAAATGGAGAAAAGGATGTGTGTGGAATGGTAAAGTGTTGAGAGCAGAACGAGGGAGAGAAACGGTGAGAGACTTGCACGGTGTGTGTGTTCGTGTGTCTGATAAGGAAAGATGTGTGAAAGTCTGCAAAGATGACAATAGAGTAGAAATGCTCACAATCTTGAAATATGGTTTAATTTAAGTGTTTGGACTCACATGAGGGTGATTACACCATCGTTCATGAATTTGGGGTGGTAAAATAGTTTTATGTTTTTAAAAGAAGTGAAAGGTTGCACTTATTTGATCAAAAATACAGCAAAACTGTTTTCTATTTAATATATTTTAAAATGTATTTTATTGATGGCAAAGCTAAACTGTCAGTGTCACTCGATCCTTTAGAAATCATTCTAATATGTTAATGTGATGCTCAAGAAACATTTCTTATTATTAACTATGTTGAAAATAGTTGTGCTGCTTAATATTTATGTGGAAGCCAACAAACATTTTTTCAGGATGAATAAAAAGTTCAAAAGAACAGCATTTATATGAAATAGAAATTATTTGTAAATGTCACTTTTATTGAATTTAATGCACCTAGTGAATAAAAGTATTGATAAAAGTAGTAATCTTTCAGTGGAAAAAACTGACCCTAGACTTTACAATGTTAGTGTAAATGACAACAGACTTTCCTTTTGGAGTAAACTATCCCTGTTTTACTTATTTTTTGCATGTGTGTGTGTGTGTGTGTGTGTACTTGTTTATGCTACATTGTGGGGACACAAGGATAGTAAAACCTGGAATTTTTATTAAAATTAATAAAAAATATAAAAACATTTTCAAAAGGCTTATAAATCATACAGAATGGTTTTTTGAGAAAGTAAAAATGCACAAAGTTTCCTGTAACGACCGGGGTAGATTTAGGTGTGGGGTTGGTGTAGGGCGATAGTAAAATACGCTTTATACAGTATAAAAACCATTACGCCTATGGAATGTCAACACAATTCACAATTCACAAAAAAAAAAAAAAACATGTGTGTGTAAGTGGATATATTGCACCTTAAAAAATAATCACTCATGGAGTCACGTGTCGTCCTCATGAACCTAGTCGCACTTGAGTAGAATTCCGTACGTTTGGCCCTTTTTGCAGGGTTTTTTTCCGTTTTATTTTAAGTTTTATTCATTAATAATACTTTCACTGATGGCATACAATCGGAAACAGCAGGAGTTGTCTCCGTCGGCTTCTCCGATTAAGAAGAATTCTAAGTTACCGACCACGAGCAATATGATGGACAAGATGGCGAACACTGTTACACACTTTGAGGACATTCTAAGAACCGAGTTGACGGCGATGCAGAACGAGTTCGCTTCTCACATGTCAGTTGTTCAGTCGCTATGCTCTAAACTGGATCTTCTTACAGGGGAGATGAGAGAACAAAAGAAAGTTGTTGCAGATCATGATAGGCGCATTGCCGCGCTCGAGCAACAGGTTGTGGACTTACAGGATCGCAATAGGCACAGCAATCTGCATCTGGTTGGACTGCCTGAAGGTTCCAAAAAGGATGACCCTATGGGCTTTTTGAAAAGTTCGCTACCGACGTGGCTCTCGTCTCTGGCGGGCAAATAGATTGAAGTGGAGCAAGCGCATCGAGTGTACACAAGGCTCTCCTCAGATCTAAACCATGGGTTTTCATCTTTAAACTGCTGTGATACATGGACAGGGATCTCATTCTGCGGGCCGCCAGACTTCATGCCCCGGTGAAAACATCCGACGGAGCAACGCTGTCTTTCTTTCTAGATTTTTCTCCAATCACCACAAAAAGAAGAAGTGCATTTGCGCCAATTAGCAAGGAAATGAGAGAAGCTGGCATCCAGAATTTTCTTCTCTATCCTGCAACGCTGAAGGTCATTCTCAATCAAGGTGAACCTAAAATGCTACACTCCCCAGAAGAAACAAGAGATTTTCTCAGATCCCATTCATCCACCAACTCTCAGTGAGCTTCAGCTGGACATTTGCTGTCTAATCAGAGAAGAGATGCTCTGAATGGTTGGGTGACTGTGTCTTTCACTGTTCACTTTAATGTTCACTTCTTAATTCATAGTGTAACGTAATAAAAACCTAATATTAATATGTAATTTAAAGAAATATTTTAATTTAGCTCAAAGGGAATCATTTATGATTTTATAGGGAATTTTGAACAGACTCCCTGTTAAGGCGATTCACTGAACCAGCCGTATAACAAACTCTGCACTGGATATTAATATCCAAAATATAGTTAAAACACTATTAAATAGCACAGTAACAAGATCGGCAGATTAAGACATTAACTTGTGAGCACAAAACACAAGATACTTCTCTTTTCAATATAAATAAGATTTTATTTATATAAACCTAAGACAAACTAATCTAACACATGAACACAAGCATTCACACATTCACACGTTGCAGAAAGAGAGAGAGTGAGGAAAGGATGAGTTTAAGAGAATGAAAATGTGAAATCCCAAATTTACAGCAATATGTGCTATTGCATAGACCTTAACAACCATCAATCACTTATTTAACCCTCGCTTTGAGTTTCTCAATGAGGCTAAAATTTATATTAAATGCAACTGATTCAGTTAGAACCTGGAGGTGTTACTTGCTTGCATTGCCTGTGTTAAGGGGTTTCCTTTGTGTCATCGTCGTTGCAGACAGGGGGTTCCCCGAAGTTGCTGATTGGCTGGAAGTTCAATAGTCTTTGAAGTGTGGTCTTGGGCGTTGGCTGAAAATGCGGAGTTGGTGTGGTTGAAGTTTGAAGCGAGTGCAGTCGGAGCTGAACTTTGCAGCAAACTTACATTAGAACACGAAACTCCACGGAAAGAAAAGAAACTAAAGTAAAAGAATAAAAATAAAAGGAGGTAATGAGACTAGGTGGTTTTCTTCTCATTGTGGTAGCAGCTGGCACGTGGGCCAGAGCACGCTCAAAGAGCAGCATCAAAATGCGGTGGCAAAAGAGAAGAAGAGGAGAGAGAGCGACTAAGAGGTTGTAAGAGAGCATTTTTAAGAAGAAGAGGATTTTTAAGAAGAAGAGAGAGTTTGATGGTGTCCTGAGTTTATAAACTCGGCTTTCAGACCATCCCATCTGGACGTCTTGACCAATTAGATACTGTCCTTGCTCAGGGTATTGCTTTGTTTCTCCACCCCATCAATAAATCAACATGTTATCTGTTCAGTCAGAGGTCCGAACTTTACAGGCCCTTGCAAAGTATACTTTTGAACATGGTTTCTATAACAAGACTATGATACATTTGACAAAGAATTGATTGGAAGAAACATTTAAAGCATGATTTTTCAAACTCATACATACCAAACACGCATAGGAATCCTTCAGCTATTCAATAATGATTAAAAAGACATACATAATATTTGATTAAAACATGATAGTCTAATATGTGGGTTACAAACATAATATGGGGTTCTGCATAGAAATGTCCTTTTAGGATGATTTTATGTGCATATGAAAAAGAAAGTTTTTGTATAGTTCTATGGAGAACGAAGGAATGTTCTTTAGACAAAGGAATTTTGGTTTGGTCTGTCTTCTATGTGGGGGAGAAGTCAGTCTAAGGAAGCTTGTGAATTCAATCGTGGAACACGTGATGGCCATCTCTTTGACCATCAGTCTTGATTATTTGCCCCAAATTTGACAGTCTCCTTCCTGAATTGGAATTATCAATAAGTGTTCTTTTGTCTCAAGGTTGTAAGCTGTTCTGTGAAAAAGTTGGTTAGTTTGCTTGCTTCAGACTAGTGGTGCCAGAATCTAATTTATGACATTGTCCTGTTTCCTTGGGACCTCTCTGAATTCCAGCTCCTCAGGTTTCAATGTTCTGATGCATCTTAAATTTTTCTGATTCAGTCTCTGATATTCTACAATAGTTACTAGAAGCTTTCATTGTGCATACATTATCGCTTACTGATTTTTATGTTATTTTATTTATGTTTCTAGTTGTATTCCTTCTCTCTCTCTCCCTTTTTTTTAATTTATATATATATATATATATATATATATATATATATATATATATATATATATATATATATATATATATATATATATATATATTTTTTTTTTTTTTTTTTTAAATAGAGATACTACCTAGTCAATATGTGACTATGAGGCCAATGTTGGTGCTTCAGTAATGTGCAGGTTTTTGTTGATGGGGTGGTTTAATGGTAGACTCAACTGGTTTTATTCTCAAACTTGTATTTTGTCTTATTATGCAGTAATTCTGTTTGATACCTATGACTGACCTTAATATTCTGAGTTGTAATATTAATGGCCTAAATGGCCCTCACAAACATACACGTTTTCTGGATCTTTTGCGAAGAAGAAAGACTGATATAGTGTTAGTTCAAGAATCCCATTTGAAAGAGGAGGATATACACAGGTGTAATAATAAGTTTTATGAAGTGGTATCTCACTCCTCTTCGGATACTAAAACCAAGGGTGTCCTAATATTGGTGCGGAGGACTTTAAATATTACTATTTTAGACAAAGGTTGTGATACAGATGGTAGAACAACACATTTAAAAACAATAGTGGAGAATAGGAATATTGTATTTCTTTCAGTTTATGCCCCTTGTACTCCTGACCTTACTTTTTCTCTTTTCAATGTGAAAAATCTCTTGAAATATTCGGATTTTGAAATTGTATTGGGTGCAGATACGAATTCTGCAATGTCTCATATCCTAGATAGATCTGGACCAAAGGAATCACACTCT